>NC_135981.1:26513084-26657513 GCF_053455715.1 Rhinoraja longicauda
TCCTCTGTTCCAGGTGTCAACTTCTGTACATCAGCGAGACCAAGCGCAGGCTCGGCGATCGTTTCGCTGAACACCTCGGTTCAGTCCGTCTCAACCTATCTCCCAGTTGCTCAGCACTTTAACCCCCCCTCACATTCCCAATCTGACCTTTCTGTCCTGGGCCTCCTCCATTGTCAGAGTGAGGCCCAGCACAAATTGGAGGAACAGCACCTCTTTTTTCGCTAGGGTAGCTTACGCCCAAGCAGCATGAACATTGACTTCTCTAACTTCAAATAGCCCTTTCTTTCCCTCTCTCTCCCCATCCTCTCCCCATCCCCTCCCATTCCCAGTTCTCCCACCAGTCTTACTGTCTCCGCCTGCATTAAATTTACCCAGCTCATCAATCCTGAAAGATTATACAGAACCTTTTAAACGGCAAACAGTAGTCTCATAACCAATTTTGATTTCACATTGCGACCTGCAAGTCTGTTTATGTGATAGTTTGTTAAGTACTTGCTGATATTGCTGTTGGATTTTGAACTAACTAGTTTTAAATTCTTTTTTCACAGCCAGCTTAATTTGTCATAGTTATAAATTTATGTTATGCATTTATATTGCAGTATCTATCATAAACTTTAGAACCTTTAATCTTTCCTTACAACAGTATTTTGGCATTGGTTCTTCTCTTGCCTCTTCTACTGCTAGTAGTTGTTGATACTCTATGTCCTTGCTACACAATCTAATGTAGTATTGGCTGCATGTGAAAAACATTTCTGCAGTGTTTGGCTTATTTTCAACTTTCCTATTCAACCAAAGTGAACACATAATATACTGCACAGATGCAATTTTGCATTTTCATTTGGAACAATTTCCTACCCATAATAAAATCATCAAGAATGTTAGAATGACTTTGTAAGACATATCACAATGTTACAAAACATAAAGAATTAAACAATAACAGTTAATGGAAGTTCCAATACAGAGACCATAGTACATACCCCTCCCATTTTTTTCACAATATCCTCCAAACGTTTGGTGCTCTTATTATCTGGAAGATCTAGGTAAAAAGCCTTCCCTGAAATTGGACAATTTTTCAATGTGACTTCTTCATAATCTTGTATCAAGGTCTTTCGTGGCATCTTCTATGCTTTAAACCTCCTTGCAGATTTCCTTTAAAATATATATTTTCAGTGTCAGAGATTTACAATGCACTTCAAATTTTAATTATGTGATTAATCATCAGAAGTAACTTAAATTTGAGTCCCTCCAATCGGAACACAAAATGTACGCATCTATCATTACTTAAAATTTCACACATGTCAATAAAGCACTGGTAGACATCAAACCTCACCCACAAATCCGAAGTTTTCAGTGAAAAAAATCACTGCCAGGGATCACACACAAGAGGCTCTTGAACTATATACTGGAGCTTAGACCAGATCAGGTCACCATGTATGGCAACTACATTTGAATGTGTGTAAATAATTATTTTACAGAAGGCACCATTACAAAGGGAAAGACAACCTTGCGGTTGGATTGGCTTAAGGACAAAAGGCTCACACCAGGGTAAAAATCTTTAGATCACTCTATCCCTTGAGACTGTGGAGCTTCATTCAAAATAAATCAATAGATATCTGGACATTACGTGAATCAAAGGATGTGATGACAGTGCAGAATAATAATTACATTTGAGGTACACGTTTAGTCATGATCTTGTTGAAGAGCAAAGCAAATTTGTGGAGTATAATGGCATGACAATAAAACACAAGTTCTTTACATCCTTATTCAATCTCTGTTATGCGATGAGGTGCAAGTCATCCTTAAATCTGAAGGGCCACCCACGAGGGGGCATCAACACATGAAAGATCTTGGTTTTGAAGTATAACAGAAAATGGTGGAAACATCTTAGTTTCGGTCCATTTTAACTTCCCTGCTTTCTGTCCTGGGCCTTCTCCATTGCCAGAATGAGGCCACATGCAAACTGAAGGAACAGCACCTCATATTTCACTTGGGTAGCTTACAGCCCACTGCTATGAACATTGAATCCTCCAATTTTAGGTAGCTAATCTACAAATACTTCCTTCCCCTCTCTTTGTTCCCTTTTCTTCCTAGTTCCCCACCTGGATGCACATCCATTTCTCCCTCTCCCCTCCCTTCCACCTGTATTCCATCCTCTCGTTTCACATTGTGAACATCTCCCATCCTTGACTCACACCTTGCGGCTTTTCATCTCTGGCTTTGTCCACCTATATGTCATTCAATCCCTGCAACCACCTTTCGCTTGCTGGGCTTTGTCCTGCCCCTTCCTCTCTTCCAGCTTTCTCCCCCCTGTGGAAGAGGTTCAGCCTGTCTCTTCTATCGATGCCTCTCATTTTATAACCTATCAGGTCTCCTCCCCACCTT
The DNA here is from genome assembly GCF_053455715.1 of Rhinoraja longicauda. Taxonomy (NCBI): domain Eukaryota; kingdom Metazoa; phylum Chordata; class Chondrichthyes; order Rajiformes; family Arhynchobatidae; genus Rhinoraja; species Rhinoraja longicauda. The sequence continues at coordinate 26,515,467 of NC_135981.1, forward strand.
TGACATTTCGGAGAAAACAATCCAAGTTTGTCCAACCTCTCTTTAAAGCCAATACCCAGGAAACATTCTGGTGAAACTCTTCTGGATCCTCTCTACATTATCCACATCCTTCTTGCTATACTATTTCACCTCACATCCAACAAAGCTCCCAGATTATTCTACTAATCACTTTATCTACCAAGGGACTTCTCTGACTGTAGTCCACATCCCGCATCAGACAGACACGCGCTCCATGATCAACAAGCATGAAACGGCGTACAATGCAACCTTCCTAAGTCATTGGTGGAGACATCAAGCAGCCTAGAAGTATTGGCTGAACTCCCATCAACCCATCACCTTCAACACCAGATGACCCAATATCCTCGACCACTGCTTTACCAACATCAGAACGCTTACTGCTCCATCTCAATGGTTCAATGCACAATGGTTTCCAACCACACTTTGGAAAATCTGACCAAATGCAAAGAATGGCTGTGCTGCTTCTTCCTGCGTCCAGACAGAGATTGAAGAGTGCAGGACTGGTAAAGAGGATAACAATTTGCTTTTCAGTAGAATGCATCAGGTCAACGGAACACTATGGACCACCTCTCGCACTACCATGGAACTGGTTTCTAATTGTGTTTTGCATTTATGACTTGTTCATTGTACAGTCTCTTTACTTTCACTGCATCATAAGTTTTTATGCCTAATTTATAATGCATCATGCAGGATTTTCATCGTGGCAAAAAAACTGTAGATGCTGCTTTAAATTGAAGGTAGACCCAAAATGCTGGAGTAACTCAGCGGGTCAGGCAGCATCTCTGGAGAGAAGGAATGGGTGACGTTTCGGGTTGAGACCGTTCTTCAGACGTCTGAAGAACGATCTCGACGCAAAACTACACCCATTCCTTCTTTCTAGAGATGCTGCCTGACCCGCTGAGTTACTCCAGCATTTTGTGTCTGCCCAGGATTTTCATCTTATTGGTTTATCACCATAGTTGGGTAGGTCATGTAGAAACAAAGAACTGCAGATGCTGGTTAATGCACAAAACAACACACAGTGCTGAAGTCACCCTGCAGATCAGGCAGCATCGCTGAAGAATATGGATAGGTGACGTTTTGGGTCAAAGAAGGGTCTCCATTGGAATCATTGTGGGAATTGTGGGATGAACTGAGCTGTTCTTCCATTTTGTCTTTCAACATGGGCAGCACTTCACTCGAACATAGAAACAAAAAGCTTTGTGCAGTTTTGGTCTCCAAATTTGAGGAAGGATATTCTTGCTATTGAGGGCGTGCAGCGTAGGTTTACTAGGTTAATTCCCGGAATGGCGGGACTATCATATGTTGAAAGACTGGAGCGACTAGGCTTGTATACACTGAAATTTAGATGGATGAGAGGAGATCTTATCGAAACGTATAAGATTATTACGGGGTTGGACACGTTAGAGGCAGGAAACATGTTCCCAACAAGGGGCCACAGTTTAAGAATAAGGGGTAGGCCATTTAGAACTGAGATGAGGAAAAACTTTTTCAGTCAGAGAGTTGTGAATCTGTGGAAGTCTCTGTCTCAGAAGGCAGTGGAGGCCAATTCTCTGAATGCATTCAAGAGAGAGCTAGATAAAGCTCTTAAGGATAGCGGAGTCAGGGGGTATGGGGAGAACGCAGGAACGGGGTACTGATTGAGAATGATCAGCCATGATCACATTGAATGACGGTGCTGGCTCGAAGGGCCGAATGGCCTCCTCCTGCACCTATTGTCTATAAAGAACAATGAATGAAAGATATGCAAAAAAGTAACGATGATAAAGGAAACATGTTGGCCTCTTCACTGTGCGGGAATTAAACTTTACTCCAGTTAATGTACCCTCTGAGAGTTAGGCTAAACATTCCTGGTGCAGGTGGCCCATAGTCAAGAAAACAAGTTCGCTAAACACAAAGAAGAGTTTGTGAACATAGATAAAGAAATCTTTTTCTCAGTGGAAAGTTACTGAATGCTGAATCAGAATAGTTAACCCTGGTAGACAAGTGTACATGACTAACCTCCCCCCTCAACTCCATCCAAGGACGCAAACAGCCTTTCCAGGTGAGACAAAGGTTCACCTGCACCTCCTCCAACCTCATCTATTGTATCCGCTGCTCTAGATGTCAACTTCTTTACTCCCAATCCTGACTAACCTTGCTATTATGCTATCAAAAATGATATAAAATACTGCATGCTTTGAATCGAGAGGACAGTCTCTTGCTTGACTATTCTCCTTGTCTGACAAGTTATTGTTAATAAAGTAGCTCCAGTTAGATAGTCACTCACGTCTGGTGAAAATTATTCCAACAACATCACCTATCCATGTTCTCCAGAGATGCTGTCTAACCTGCTCAGTGACACTTTGTGTCCTGTTGTGTATAAACTAAGACATTTTAATCCAGGCACCAATCTAGTAAACCTCCTCTCCAAAGTCTCCACATCCTTTCTGTACTGGGGCGTCCAGAACTGCACGCAATACGCGAAAACGACCTTGCAGGCAAACTCAATTTGACTTGACCAACCACTGGAGCAGAGTATTCACCAGAACCTCCTCTGGAAATGTCTCCCTCCGTTCCGGCTGCCCGACCCGCCGAGTTTTTCCAGTAATTCTAATGTTGTTTTGGAAATATTTCCATTGTTTTTAAAAAAATGCAGAGTGATGATTGCTGGCGAGGGGGAGTCCAGTCCCGGACTGTGGAGGGCAATCCACCCCTGAGCCGTGGCCCCGGCCCAGTCCTCCCTCAACCCCCCTCTCCCTCACCTCAACCCCCCTCTCCCTCAACCCCCCTCTCCCTCACCCCCCCTTCCCTCACCCCCCCCTTCCCTCACCCCCTCCCTCACCCCCTCCCTCCCCCTCTCCCTCACCCCCCCTCCCTCACCCCCCCTCCCTCACCCCCCCTCCCTCACCCACCCCCCCTCTCCCTCACCCCTCTCTCCCTCACCTCAATCCCCCTCTCCCTCACCCCCCCCTTCCCTCACCCCCCCTTCCCTCACCCCCCCCTTCCCTCACCCCGTTCCCTCACCCCCTCCCTTCACCCCCTCCCTCCCCCTCCCCCTCACCCCCCTCCCTCACCCACCCCCCTCCTCTCCCACCCACCCCCCCCTCTCCCTCACCCCTCTCCCACCCCCCCCCTCTCTCCCTCACCTCAACCCCTCACCTCAACCCCCCCCCTCCCACCCCCCCCCCCCCTCTCACCCCCCCCCCCCCCCTCTCTCACCCCTCTCTCCCTCACCTCACCCCACCCCCCCTCTCCCCTCCCCATTTAAACCCCCGCCGCCCGAGATTGCTCGGTGGGGTTGGAGCCGAAGCCCAAGTGGGCGCCACTACCTGTGGGCGCCGCTCCTCGCGCTCCCTCTCCCCGTAGCCGTCCCGCGCTCCTCGCGCGCGCGCGCGCTCTCTCTCCCCCACCAGTCCAGTCCCGTCCCGCGCCGCTCGCGATCCCTGCGGCCACCGATTCAAACTTCGCTCCTCCTCACACGGGGATCCGAGTGCGCAGGCGCCGAGCAGGCGTCGCACGGGCACCCGCACCAGCCGCCAGGACCCCGCGGACACAAGATGGCGGCTCCCAGTGGCGGGCTGGCGGGGACTGTGCCCGGGCCCAGCGGCGGGCTGGCGGGGACTGTGCCCGGGCCCAGCGGCGGGCTGGCGGGGACTGTGCCCGGGCCCAGCGGCGGGCTGGCGGGGACAGTGTCCGGGCCCAGTGGCGGGCTGGCAGGGACTATGCCCGGGCCCTGCGGCGGGCTGGCGGGGGGCGGCTTCGCGGCGTGGCTCAGCAGGCGGCTGGAGCAGCTGGAAATAGACGAGGACGTGTACGGCTCCTACATTAATGGCATCTTGCGAGAGGAGGAGAGCGAAGAGGAAAAGTCCGAGGCACTTGAAGGCATTTTATCTGCGTTTCTGGTGAGTGGAGCGCGGACCATGACAGTGTGGCTTCAGCCCGCCTGCTTTAATCCTTCCCCGCAATCAATTACAGCGTGTTCCTTTATTGTACGGTCGCGTTAACTTTAAATAAAACGTTGATCAGCATTGACTCTGTTAAAGTGTAATTTGAAACGTTTGTTGTAATTCGATACAGTGGTGAGGATTCTAATTTAGTTGCAGTCATTGAGGCAGCTGGCACAGTAACTTTCCCTTCCCTTGAGAAGCTGCCTAACCAAGTGTGATACAGAAAAAACAGGCATATCGTTACTGAATATATTGTCCTTTATTTGTATCTTCACCTTGGTAAGTGCCGAGTTTCTGAAGAAAGTGCCTATTTTTCAGCTATAAACACAAGGATTGGCTATTTTTTAATTTCGTTGTACTCGTTGCAATGACAATAAATGAATATTATTATTATTATTATTAAGATGTTGGAAACTCAACAGATCAGACACTCTCTGTGGAGAGAGTATCCGAGTTAATGCAGATGCTGGAATCTTGAACAAAATACAAAGTGATGGAGAAACTCGGCATACCAGGCAGCAGTTCTTGTTTTTTTGGGCTGTGATCTTTCTTCAGACTGAAAAATAATCCAGAACCAAAGCATCTCATGTCTATTCCTTCCACAGATTCTACCTGACCTGCTGGGTTCCTCTAGCACTTTATATTTTGATCAGGGTTAATGTTTTGGGTCGAAGGTTTGTTTTGTCAGAATATGAATGATAAACACAATCTGTTTATCTTTCCATGGATGCTACCTGACCTGTTGAATATTTCCAACATTTTCTGTTTTTATTTCAGATTTCCAACATCTACAGTAATTTGTTAATATTTACCTTTCAAATATGTTTTGATCAAAGGTAAAAATATTGACGTTATAGGAGGAAGTAAAGTTAAAATGCCCTTTCTGGGTGTGGTTTGGGGTTTAATGATAAGATTATTTGGCTTCTATAAATTGTCCTTGGTGTGTAGGATAGAATTAATTTATGGGGTGATTGCTGGTTGGACAAGACAACTTTGAAACTTCCTCCAACCTCTTCCCCTTCACATTCCCACACTGACCTTTCTGTCCGAGGCCTCCTTCATTGGCAGTGAGGCCAAACGTAAATTGGAAAAACAGCGTCTCATATTTTACTTGGGCAGTTTACGCCCAGGGGTATGAGTATTTATTTCTCTAACTTCAAGTAACCCTTTCATCCCCTCTCCCTCCATCCTTTACCCCACTCAAGTCGTACCAGCTTCAAAGTCGTCTTGATGAGTCTCATTGTAACTTGTTTTCACCTAGGACACTGCTAACGATGGCCTGTTTCCTTTATCATCATTACTTTTTTGCATATCTTTCATTCATTTGTTCTATATCTCTACATCACTGTCTACACCTCTCGTTTCCCTTTTCCATGACTCTCAGTCTGAAGAAGGGTCTCGACCCGAAACTTGCCTATTTTCTCCAGAGATGCTGTCTGACTCGCTGAGTTATTCCAGCTTTTTGTGTCTATCATTGGTTTAAACCAGCATTGCAGTTCCTTCCTAAACTACTGGAGATATTTTTGTAATAATAACAAAATCAATATCTTGAGAATTTAATGTAGCACAACGACAAATCATAATAGTTATAAAGGACCTGACATTTGGCAATAGAATATGTTGACCAAAAAAATCAGTCATGGGGGTGGTGCTGACGATGGTCATCACCACTATCCACGGGAAGCATGTGGAGATTGTTGAGGAGTACAAGTACCTGGGCACAGTCTTCGACAACCTGCTGAAATTTGCCTCCAACACGGAACGTATCCTCAGGAAATAGACAATAAGTGTAGGAGTAGGCCATTCGGCCCTGCGAGCCAGCACCACCATTCAATATGATCATGGCTGATCATTCTCAATCAGTACCCCGTTCCTGCCTTCTCCCCATACCCCCTAACTCCGCTGTCCTTAAGAGCTCTATCAAGCTCTCTCTTGAATGCATTCAGAGAATTGGCCTCCACTGCCTTCTGAGGCAGAGAATTCCACAGATTTACAACTCTCTGACTGAAAAAGGTTTTCCTCATCTCCGTTCTAAATGGCCTACCCCTAAAAAATGCCAGCAGCGGCAGTATCTCCTGAGGAAGCTCAACTCCTTTGGGGTCAGCAAGGACATCCTCATAACGTTTTAGTACTACTTCATTGAGAGCGTCATCACGTTCTCCTTCACCTGCTGGTTTCACTCCATCAGCCTTCAGAACAGAAATTGCCTGCAGAGCACAGCCAAAGTCTGTTCCAAAATTATTGGACTCCCTGTCAGAGCCCTCTCTCTCCACCCTATGCGACCAGCAGATGCTAAGGTTAGCTGGCAGGATTTTACAGGACCCCTCACATGTCCTGTTCTCTGCGTTTGAGTGGCTCCCCTCAGGACGCCGGCTTCGCTGCCCAGCCTGTGGGACACAGAGGAGAAGGGCAACCTTTCCCCAAGGCTGTTCAGCTCCTCAACTCCCAGCCACCCCGTCCCGCTGCTCACCTTGCTAATCCCCTCCCCCAATAGTTTTTGTACTATATGTGCCTTTGTAAATTGCCCCACGGGGACAAATAAAGTATTTTGAACTTTGAACTTGAATATCTCTTGGGCTTACTCTATTGCCACAGGGGAAACGGTATCCTTAGTGCTATGAGCCACAAATAACAATGCACAGTGCTGCAGGTATTCAGCAGGCCAGGCCAGGCAGCACATGTGAAAAGTGAAAGAGTTCATATTTAATGCCATTTACTTATCTTTCATCAAACACTGAAGAAAACTTGGGGCTGAATTTTAAGTTATAGAGAAGAGGGAGATGTGGAGACAAGATGTTGTCTGTGATGTGGTCGAGACCAAGAGGAAGTGAATGATGGTGAAGTCTTGTTAATCACAAAAGGCCAGAATATCTCTGAACTGAATGCTTCTTAGACTTGAATACACTTTTTTTCTGAGATTAAGCACGTACTTTTTTTTTCAGGACGAAGATTCATTAACAATTATTTGTAAAGAAATTATTCAAAAGTGGTCTGAAATCACAAACAATATCACTCAAGAGAAAAATGATGAAGGTAAAATTCAGGATAATCTCAGATGTCGAATAATTGCTGTTCTTTTATTTGCATATTTTAAATGCATGAAGCCAATTAATTGGGTGAGTATGTTTCATAACTGTGCCGGATATTATTTTATTTATGCAACTGTATTAAGGAAAATCATTTGATGTTTTTTTGGAATTCTAACTGTCACCAAAGTTTATCTAACTGCACCATTTGATCTGTTTGTTTTAAAAGACGAAGTACAAGCCATTGCAAGTATGATTGAGAAACAAGCTCAAATTGTTGTGAAACAAAAAGGTGCTTCAGAGCAGGAAAGATCTACAAAAGCTGCAGTTCTTGCACAGTATGCAAACATAACCGATGAAGAGGAATATCCTTTCTTGGGAAGAAGAATTAAGATAACTTCGGGAGAATAATTTTACATTCATGTATTACAAAATGCGGTGTTGTTCTTTTGTCATCCTTCCCTTCCAGCAAACAAGAAAACATGACGGGTGAGGTAGTGTAAACCACCTGTTCTCCTTCATGGTTGGTTGAGAACATGGAAGTTGAAAATTTAACACCAGAAATAAGGGAAACGATGTTCTTTTAAAACGGGAATAATGAACCTGCAATCCTAATAAAAGATTACATAGTTAGCAATATTTGTACAATATTAAGGGTGACACAGTAGCACAGCGAAAGACCTGCTGCCTTATAGCGCTAGAGTCCTGAGTTCGATTCTGAGTATGGATGCTGTCTATATGGAGTATGCACGTTCCCCGTGTGACCACGTGGGTTTTCTCCAGGTGCTCAGGTTTCTTCACGCATTCCAAAGACGTGCAGGTTTGTAGGTTAATTGGCTTCTGTAAATTGTCTCGAGTGCATCGGATGGAACTTGCGTATGGATGATCATTGGTCGGTGGGTGAAGGGCCTGTTTCCACGCTGTATCTTTAAACTAAATATTATGTAGCATCTTTTGAAGAAAGATAATTAAAAGTGTGTTACGGTATTAATAGGAACAATGTCCAATGGTGCATAAAGTCTGCTTGTCTGGCACCACAAAAGTGTTGAGTGTGCCGGATTATTAGAGTTTCACCATATGCAAGCGAGGTCTGATTAACCTGGACGATGACACGGCCTGGCTCGCCTCAATGGAGCTGCAGGTCTAAAACACATACGACAGAAGAAGAACCATATGCAAGCATGTTTCTGATCACTAGTGTTATTTGTTGACCAAAACATTACTTGCTGCAGCTTTACAGACACATGTAAAAATTGTATTGCTCCAGTTCATATCTAGTGCTTCTGACAAATAAACACTTGGATGACAAAATTCATAGAAATTAACTTCAAATTTTTCATAGCATTTTATAAAATTAAGTATGCGCAAACACAGTGGCACAGCGGTAGAACTACTGCCTCACAGCACCAGAGACCTGGGTTTGATCCTGACCTTGGGTGCCTCTGGTCTGTGTGGAGTTTGTACATTGACCGCATGGATTTTTTTCTAAGTGCTCAAATTTCCTCCCACTTCCCAAGGAAATGCAGGTTTGTAGGTTAATTGGCTTCTGTAAATTGTCCTGAATGTGTAGGATAGAACTAGTGTACAGGGATCGCTGGTTGGCGTGGACTCGGTGGGCCGAAATGCCTGTTTCCATGCTCTAAATTAAGCTAAATTATTTATGGTGGATAGTCATGAAATGTAACCATAATCGTACTCTGGAGAAGGGATTATAAGACTCTACTGTCCTTACTATGTGGCAGATTTTTTTTTTTTAAAGCTTGTCATTAAGGACCATCCCAAAAGATTTTATAAATACATAAGTGGGGAAAGGGTAACTAGAGAGAGAGTGGGACCTCTCAAGGAATCAACGCGGTCATCTCTGTGTGGAGCCACAGGAGATGGGCAAGGTCCTCAATGAGTCTCCTCTGTATTTACCGAGGAGAAAGACAATAGGACAGAGGAAATTGGAGCAGTCACTGGAAGTGTCTTGAGAGCAGTCAGAGTTACCGACGAAGAAGTACTGAAGGTACTTTAGTGTTTTAAGGTAGACAAATCTCCAGGACTCGATCAGATATATCCGAGGATATTGCAGGAAATTGCGGGAGACCTGGTTGAAATTTACGAGTCGACCTTAAATACAGGAGAGATGCCGGAAGACAGAAGGGCTGTAGGGGAAAATGCTGGGAACTATCGGCTTAACATCTGTAGTTGGTAAGTTACTGGAGAGTATTCTGAGGGATAGGTTACACAGGCATTTGGATGGGCAAGGGCTGATTAGGGATAGTCGGCATGGTTTTGTACTTGGGAGGTCGTGTCTCACAAATCTGATTTGATTTTTTGAAGATGTGACCAAAAAGGTTGATGAGGGCAGAGCTGTAGATTTTGTGTACATGGACTTCAGTAAGGCATTCGACAAGGTTCTGCATGGTAGGTTGCTCTGGAAGGTTAGATCGCATGGGATCCAAGGAGAGATAGCTGAATGGATGGCAAATTGGCTCCATGGAAGGAAGCAGAGGGTGATGGTGGAAGGTTGCTTCTCAGTCTGGAGGCCTGTGATTAGTGGTGTGCCTCAAGATTCGGTGCTGGGCCCGTTACTGTTTGCCATCTACATCGATGATTTGGATGAGAACATACAGGGCAAGATAAGCAAGTTTGCTGATGATACAAAAGTGAGTGGTTTTGCAGATAATGAAGATGGTTGTGAAAGATTGCAGCAGGATCTGGATCGATTGGCCAAGTGGGCGGAGGAATGGTTGGTGGAATTTAATACAAAAAAGTATGAGGTGTTGCATTTTGGGACATCGAACAAGGGCACGACCAACACAGTAAATGGTCGGCCTCTGGGTAGTGTTGTAGAGCAGAGGGATCTAGGAGTACAGGTACATGGTTCCTTGAAGGTCGAGTCGCAGGTAGATAAGGTGGTCAAAAAGGCTTTTGGCACTTTGGCCTTCATCAGTCAGAGTATTGAGTATAGAAGTTGGAAGGTCATGTTGCAGTTGTATAAGACGTTGTTGAGACCGTGTTTAGAATATTGAGTTCAGTTCTGGGCACTATGTTATAGGAAAGATATTTTCAATCTTGAAAGGGTTCAGAAGAGATTTACAAGGATGTTGCCAGGACTAGAGGGTGTAAGCTGTAGGGAGAGGTTGAGTAGGCTGGGTCTCTATTCCATGGAGCGCAGGAGGATGAGGGTGATCTTATAGATCTATACAAAATCATGAGAGGAATAGATCGGGTAGATGCACAGTCTTTTGCCCAGAGTAGGGGAATCGGGGACCAGAGGATATAGGTTCAAGATGAAGGGGGAAAGATATAATAGGAATCAAAGGGGTAACTTTTTTCACACAAAGGGTGGTGGGTGTATGGAACGAGCTGCCAGAGGAGGTAGTTGCGGCTGGGACAATCCCGTCATTTAAGAAACAGTTGGACAGGTACATGGATAGGACAGATTTGGAGGGATTTGGACCAAGCGCAGCCAAGTGGGACTAGTGTAGGTGGAACATTGTTGGCCAGTGTGGGCGAGTTGGTCCGAAGGTCCTTTTTCCACACTGTATCACTCTATGATTATGACAGAGATGGGCAAAATATGTTAACGTGTTTCCGATGTCACAGTTACTGAAATGTGACACTTTTTCTGTATCAGCCAATATTTGTGATAATGAGGGAGATTGCCAAATTAATTCTAATTTTTTTCTTGACAAACCCACTGGTAATGGAATGAATATTGTTCAAATTAACATCCTGCAGATCATTTGATTTAATTGACTATATTTTGTTTTCATCCATTGTACAGGAGAAAAGGACCTGGAACCTTACTGACTTAGTCACTTCATGTGGGCCTTTTTATTTGCAATGAACCTCTTGAAGTTGCTTACTCCTTGAAACACGTATATATAGAACACAACTGCTGGAGTAACTCGGCGAATCAGACAGTGTGTATGGAGGACATGGATAGGTGACATTTCGGCTCTGAAAAGGGTTCGGATCCAAACGGTCTCAACCATGTCTTCCAGAGGTGCTCCCTGACCCGCTGAGTTACTCCAGCACTTTTGTTCTAGTCAAGTTTGCAGCATTGGCAGTTCCTTGTGTCTATACTTGCACGGTGGCACAGCGGTAGAGTTGCTGCCTTACAGCGAATGTAGCACCAGAGACTCAGGTTCGATCCTGACTACGGGCGCCATCTGTACGGAGTTTGTTCGTTCTCCCCATGACCTGTGTGGGTTTTCTCCGAGATCTTCGGTTTCCTCCCACACTCCAAAGACGTGCAGGTATGTAGGTTAATTGGCTGGGCAAATGTAAAAATTGTCCCTAGTGTGTGTAGAATAGTGTTAGTGTGCGGGGATCGCTGGGCGGCGCGGACCCGGTGGGTCGAATGGCCTGTTTCTGTGCTGTATATCTAAATCTAAAAAAATCTATAATATTCAGGAACTGAAAAGGTCAGAGTGGATCCAATAAATCTTGTGGGAAATGCCCTTTGAATTCACAGATTGTATCATATCTGCAACAACTGTGTGGTGAAGTCAATAATGTGATGCACCAGTTCTTCGATTTGTATTTTGTTATTCGGAGCTTGCATTTTTAATTTCTTTAACATAAGCACTGAAGATGAACAAGCCCGTGGAGTCAGTGGATCATTTAACTTTGGCGATAAGTGTATCCTTTTGCTAATGCATTTAATTTGGTGTATGATTCCTTCAGGTACTCAGTATTTTATGATGGTAATTTTTGAAAACAATGCAGCTATGTTCCTTGGGCTAAAATTAGATGTATGCTTTTCAAGGTTTGTGTCGAACACAATTTTGTTATCTATATTTGCTGACAATGCATTTTGAAGGATTTCCATCAATTACTGAATATCCTCAACATTTAATGTGCTGAGTGGACGAGTTTGGGTCATGGAGGATACAACCCCGTCATTTGTATTCAAAGCTTCACGGATTTTTAAAAAAATCAACATTAGAGTCATGTAGTACGGGTCCATGCCGTCCCTCCCGTTCCCCACTGCAGATTGCAGCCGAGCTGCAGGAGAAACGGGGCCGATGTCACTGCTTTTCCCCTCTCCCCCCTTGCTGTCACACGGCCATGGGGGCACTCCCCGCCCAGCAACGGCTCCACGGTTGGGCCGAGGGGGGGCGGGAGGGGAGGGGTGCAGCGGGAGGAGGGAGAGAGGGGGGAAGGAGGGGAGGGGCGAGTGGTGAAGGGGATGGGGAGGGAGAAGGGAGGGAGAGAGGGGTAAAGGGGGGGAGGGAAGGGGAGGAGGGGTGCTGCACCAATGCAGGAGAGGTTTGGACCCAAAGGATCCACTTGGGAGGGAAGGGGGGGGGGGGGGGGGGAGGGAGGAAGGGGCGAAGGGGGTGAGGGGGAGGGAGGAAAGGGTGAAGGGGGGGGGAGGAGGGGGTGCTGCACCACTCCAGGAGAGGTTTGGACCCAACTTGGTCCACTTGCTCTTTTTTACTTAAAAGGAGCTTTATGATAGGCTGGCCAACTTCTCATTACTGTTTACTTGTAATCAAGACTATTTGAGTAATAAATATGATAGTTAAAGAGATGGGAATTTGTTATCATCTGACCAAGAACCAGTGAAACAAGGGAACAGGTTAAACTATGTGTCCCATGGAAATAATTAAAAATAGGCAAGATCAAGTTGTTTTAATACATGTTTCCCTTTCAGTTTTAATATTTTACAATGGATTTGGACTTTTGGTAACAAATAAAATATTATTCTCTTTAGCAGAACATTAAATAATTCAAAATCCTTAATATAACCAAAGCTCTGTTCAAAAACACAAATGTCGAGGCAGTTCTTGTTGCAAAAAAAGCAGAAAGGGAAAAGGCTCGGGACGATGCACAGAAGAAGAAAGAGCAAGATAAACTACAGCGAGAAAAAGATAAACTTGCAAAGCAAGAAAGGAAAGAAAAGGAGAAAAAGAGAACGCAAAAAGGAGAACGGAAGCGGTAAAAAATGATTTGAATAATGTTCCAAAGTCCAAAACTTGCATCCACAGATGTTACAAACTGCTGAACCAGCGACAATTTTGTTTTGAGATTTCAGAAACAACTTTCTTCATAAAATGCCAAATTTTTGCAGTGTATTATGTCAATATTGAATTCCAGTTCAAGTAATTAAAAAAAAAATCTTCATTTAGTCTTTTGTTTGTTATAGGCTATCAATTAAGTATTTCAGATTCTTAATGTATTTCAATTTGTCGTGTCTAAACATTTACATGAAAATAGCCTACACAGACAAAAGTAGTTGGAAAAGCAGAACCCCTTCAGTGAAGGGAGATTCTTGTTTATTTGATGAAGTGTAACTGAATAATAAAGGATGTTTTGGAGACTGAACTTTGTTTTGAAGAATTTTTTCTTTGAAGAATAAATTTGAATTGAAGCATATCAATTCATTTATTGATTAATTTGAATTATTACTCACTTTAATTATTTGACTTGGATAATAAAGAATGTTGATTATAATTTATGAGACAAATTATAAATATGGTGGTTGTTATTCTTGAACTGAAGATCGGTTTTGTAAACTGAGTACTGTAGATGAGAGGAAAACCAATTTACTAAGGACCACTTCTAATTAAAATCAATTTGCCAAACGATTTGTTTTTCCAGCAAGCATTATCTTGTCTTCACATGGATCAATTTATCCTTCCACTTTGTTCACTCCCACCGTATCAAAGCGCAAGTTATGGGAAATCACATTGGCCTGAGTTGTATTTTTGTGACGTGTCCAGTACATTAACGACTGCATTTTTGTTATAGTCAGAGTGACACAGTGGGGAAACAGGCCATTTGGCCCAACTTGCCCACACCGGCCAACATTGTCCCAGCTACACGAGTCCCACCTGCCTGCGCTTGGTCCAGAGACCTCCAAACCTGTCCTATCCATGTAACTGTCTAACTGTTTCTTAAATGATGGGATAGTCCCAGCCTCATCTACCTCCTCTGGCAGCTTGTTCCATACACCCACCACACTTTGTGTGAAAAAGTTACCCCTCAGATTCCTATTGAATCTTTTCACCTTCAACCTATGTCTCCTGGTCCTCGATTCCCCTACTCTGGGGAAGAGATTCTGTGCTATTCCTCTCATGGATTTTGTACACCTCTATAAAATCACCCCTCATCCTCCTGCGCTCCAAGGCATAGAGACCTAGCCTACTCAACCTCTCCCTATAGCTTGTAATTTTTTTCTGAACCCTTTCAAGCTTGACAATATCGTCTATAACATGGTGCCCAGAACTGAACACACTATTGTAAATGCAGTCTCACCAGCGTCTTATACAACTGCAACATGACCTCCCCCCCCAACTTCTATACTCAATACTCTGACTGATGAAGGCCAATGTGCCAAAAGCCTTTTTGTCCACCTTATTTACCTGCGACTCGACCTTCAAGGAACCAAGCACCTGCACTCCAAGATCCCTCTGCCCTATAACACTACCCACAGGATTACAATTTGCTGTGTAGGTTGTGCCCTTGTTCGACGTCCCAAAATGCAACACCTCACACTTTTCTGTATTCAATTCCATCAACCATTCCTCCGCCCACCTGGCCAATCGATCCAGATCCTGCTGCAATCGTTCACAACCATCTTCACTATGCAAAACCACTCACTTTTGTATCGTCAGCAAACTTGCTTATCTTGCCTTGTAAGTTCTCATCCAAATCATTGATATAGATGACAAACAGTAACAGGCCCAGCACTGAACCCTGAAGCACACCACTAGTCACAGGCCTCCAGTCTGAGGAATAACCTTCCACCACCACCCTCTGTTTCCTTCCATGGAGCCAATTTGCTATCCATTCAGCTCCTTGGATCCCATGCAATCGAACCTTCCAGAGCAGCCTACCATCCGGAACCTTGTCGAATGCCTTACTGAAGTTCATGTACACAACATCTACAGCTCTGCCCTCATTGATCTTTCTGGTCACGTCTTCAAAAAATCAATCAGATTTGTGAGACATGACCTCCCATGTACAAATCCATGCTTACTATCCCTAATCAGCCCTTGCCCATCCAAATGCCTGTATAACCTATCCCTCAGAATAGTCTCTAGTAACTTTCCAACAACAGATGCCTATAGTTCCCAGCATTTTTCCCTGCAGCCCTTCTTGAAAAGAGGCACCACATTTGCCACCCTCCATATCATATCATATCATATATATATACAGCCGGAAACAGGCCTTTTCGGCCCTCCAAGTCCGTGCCGCCCAGTGATCCACGTACATTAACACTATCCTACACCCATCTTCCGGCACCTCTCCTGTATTTAAGGACGACTCATAAATTTCAACCAGGGTTCTCACAATTTCCTCTCTAGTTTCTCACAATGTCCTCGGATATATCTGATCAAGCCCTGGAGATTTGTCTACCTTCATACACGATAGCACCTTCAGTACTTCTTCGACGGTAACACTGACTGCTCTCAAGACGCTTCCACTTCCTACACTCATGAAACTTGAAGGTTTAATTGCTTTTGCAGCCAAATCCCACTCTCTTTCACCTTCACATGGTCAGTCTATGACTCTTCCCTCATTATCCAGGTCCTCCGTAGATTTTGAATGCCAGACTTAATGGATGCCATGCACATACGAACGAGTATTAGGGAGACCATCGGGATGGATTTGCTAGCTGTTGTGGGCACCTTCTACTGGGAGGGAACGGGGCATTTCTGCGTGCCTTTTCACTCCACCTCCATCTCTGAGCCACAGCAACCGAGGGGTCATTTGCTCGTTTGTTGAGTCAGAGACCGTCTGGCAGCTGTATTGCTTGTTTTCCTGTCACAACTGTTACTGTGATCCTTTGATAATGAGATTTTCTATGGAGGTACTTGTGAAATGTCTTCCCTCCTCCTGAACTGTGCTTCATCACCACCATGGAGAATAAAGCCCTCAACTGCATCTTATCCATGTCTCACACCTCTTGCCGGTGGTGCAAAACAGGAACGGGCCATTTAGGCTCACATGGGACAGGTTGCACCTGAACTGGAGGGGACCAACATCCTTGCGGGCAGGTTTGCTAATGCTACACGGGAGGGTTTAAACTAGATTAAACTAGATAGAAGGGATCTCATACAGGACAGAGGCACGTGAGAGGCTAGAAGTTGGTATGGAGGGTGGTGAGGGAATGGTTAGTGGACATAATAGGCAGGTGAAAGGCGGAGAGTGAGGAAGAAGGGTTGGTTTAAACCATGTATTTTGATGCAAGGGGTCTGATGGGGAAGACAGATGAGCTGAGGGCATGGATAGGTACGAGCGACTGGGACGTTGTAGCGATGACTGAAACCTGGTTAAGGGATGGGCAGGACTGGCAGCTCAATGTTCCGGGGTACAGGATATTCAGGAGAGACGGGGGTGAGGGAAAAAGAAGAGGGGGGGGTGCATTGTTGGTCAAGAAGGATGTCACTGCTGTGATCAGTGGTGACATTACGAACGGTTTGTCTAGTGAGGCTATATGGGTGGAGCTGAGGAACAAGAAAGGGATGATCACCTTGTTGGGGGTGTACTATAGACCCCCGAATAGTCAACGGGAATTGGAAGAACAAATGTGCCAGGAGATTGCAGACAGATGCAGGTCAAATAAGGCTGTTGGAGTAGGGGATTTCAACTTTCCCAATATAGACTTGGAAAATCATAGCGCGAAGGGTTTAAATGGGGTGCAATTCCTCAAAAGTGATCAGGAGAATTTTCTTAAGCAGTATATGGATGCCCCCACACATGAGAGGGCAGCACTGGATTTAGTATTGGGAAATTGGGAAAGGCAAGTTAATTAACTGTTTGCGGTGGAGCCTTTAGGGACCAGTGACCACAGTTCGGTTAGGTTTAAGATAGTTATGGATAGGGACGGAGAGGGTCCACGTGTTAAAATGCTCAACTGGGGTAAGGCCAACTTTGAGGGTATGAGAGAAGGTCTCGCTCAAGTAGGTTATTTGAGGGGAAAGGAATATCGGCCAAATGGGATGTTTTTGAAAGTGTGCTGACAAAAGCTCAAGATGTGTACGTCCCCTTTATAGAGAAGGGAACACAGGCAAACGTAAGGAAGCTTGGCTGACGAGGGAAATTGAGGCATTAGTCAAAAACAAGAAGGATGCATGGGACAGGTATAGGCAGCTGGGATCAAGTGCATCCCTGGAGGAGTTTTGGGAACTAAAGAGTAAACTGAAAAAGGAAATCAGACTGGCAAAAAGGGGCCAGGAGATAGCTCTGGCGGGTAGCATTAAGGACAATCCCAAAAGATTTTATCAATACATAAGGGGGAAAAGGGTAACTAGAGAGTGGGACCCCTCAGGAATCAATGCGGTCACCTCTGTGTGGAGCCACAGGAGATGGGCAAGGTACTAAATGAGTATTTCCCCTCTGTATTTACCAAGGAGAAAGAGTAGGACGGAGGAACTCTGGGCAGTCAATTGAAGTGTCGAGAGCAGTTGGTGTTACCATCGAAGAAGTACTGAATCGTGTTTGAAAGTAGACAAATCTCCAGGGCTTGATCAGATATATCCGAGGACATTGTGGGAAACTAGAGAGGAAATTATGGGAGCCCTGGTTGAAATCTACGAGTCGTCCTTAAATTTCCTCAAACTCAAATTCCTCAAACTCAAAATTCCTCAAACTCAATTGCAACAAATCTGAAATCATCATCATTGGTCCAAAAACGCTCACCAAATCCACCCAAAACTTCATCCTCAACATTGATGGTCTCCCAGTATCCACCTCCCCTCACATCCGGAATCTTGGAATCATCTTTGATCAAACCCTCTCCTTCGACAAACACATCTCAAAAACATTGCCCGTCTCCGTCCATCCCTCTCCTCCACAGCTGCAGAAACCCTCATCCACGCCTTCATCACCTCCCGTCTGGACTACTGCACCCTCAAAAATCATCAGTAAACTTCAATACATTCAAAACTCCGCTGCCCGTCTACTCACCCACACCCCGATCCGTGACCATATCACCCCCGTCCTTTACAAACTCCACTGGCTCCCCATCCCCCAGAGAATCCAGTACAAAATCCTCCTCATAACCTACAAAGCCCTCCATAACCTGGCCCCATCCTACCTGACCGACCTCCTCCACAGGCACACTCCCACCTGCACCCTCCGCTCTGCTGCTGCCAATCTCCTATCCCCCCACATCCGGACCAAACTTAGATCCTGGGGGGACAGGGCTTTCTCCATCGCTGCTCCCACCCTATGGAACTCACTACCCCAAACCGTTAGACTCCTCCACACTCACCACATTCAAAACATCGCTGAAGTCTCACCTGTTCAGTACTGCCTTCAACCACTGAAGGTCACCTCACCTTCTGCCTCCTTTCTCTGTTCGTTTACTTATTTACTTATTTATCTATTTATTCATTTCCCTATGTTCTCTAAATCTCTGTAAAGCGTCTTTGAGTATATGAAAAGCGCTATATAAATAAAATGCATTATTATTATTATTATTAAATACAGGAGAGGTGGTGGAAGACTGGAGGGGGCTAATGGTGTGTCTCTTTTCAAGAAGGGCTGCAGGGAAAATGTTGGGAACTTTAGGCCGGTGAACTTCACATCTGTAGTTGGAAAGATACTAGAGTGTATTCCGAGGGATAGGTTACACAGGCATTTGGATGGGCAAGGGCTGATTAGGGATAGACAGCATGGTTTTGTACTTGGGAGGTCGTGTCTCACAAATCTGATTGATTTTTTTTGAAGATGTGACCAAAAAGGTTGATGAGGGCAGAGCTGTAGATGTTGTGTACATGGGCTTCAGTAAGACTTTCGACAAGGTTCCGCATGGTAGACTGCTCTGGAAGGTTAGATCGCATGGGATCCAAGGAGAGATAGCTGAATGGATAGCAAATTGGCTCCATGGAAGGAAGCAGAGGGTGATGGTGGAAGGTTGCTTCTCAGTCTGGAGGCCTGTGACTAGTGGTGTGCCTCAGGGTTCGGTGCTGGGCCCGTTACTGTTTGTCATCTACATCAATGATTTGGATGTGATATACAGGGCAAGATTAGCAAATTTGCTGATGATACAAAAATGAGTGGTTTTGCAGATAGTGAAGATGGTTGTGAAAGATTGCAGGAGGATCTGGATCGATTGGCCAGGTGGGCTGAGGAATTGTTGATGGAATGTAATATAGAGAAATGTGACGTGTTGCATTTTGGGACGTCGAACAAGGGCACGACCTACACAGTAAATGGTCGGCCTCTGGGTAGTGTTGTAGAGCAGAGGGATCTAGGAGTGCAGGTGCATGGTTCCTTGAAGGTCGAGTCGCAGGTCAATAAGGTGGTCAAAAAGGCTTTTGGCACTTTGGCCTTCATCAGTCAGACTATTGAGTATAGAAGTTGGGAGGTCATGTTGCAGTTGTATAAGACGTTGGTGAGACGGCATTTAGAATATTGTGTTCAGTTCTGGGCACCATATTATAGGAAAGATATTGTCAAGCTTGAAAGGATTTAGAAAAGATTTACAAGGATATTGCCAGGACTAGAGCTATCAGGAGAGGTTGAGTAGGCTGCATCTCTATTCCTTGGTGTGCAGAAGGATGAGGGGTGATCTTATAGAGGTGAACAAAATCATGAGAGGGATAGATCGGGTGGATGCACTGTCTCTTGCCCAGAGTAGGGGAATCGAGGACCAGAGGACATTGGTTCAAGGAGAAGGGGAAAAGATTTAATCGGAATCCGAGGGGTAACTTTTTCACACAAAGGGTGGTGGGTGCATGGAACAAGCTGCTAGAGGAGGTAGTTGAGGCTGGGACTATCCCATCATTTAAGAAACAGTTAGACAGGTACGTGGATAGGACAGGTTTGGAGGGATATGGACCATGAGCAGGCATGTGGGACTAGTGTAGCTGGGACATTGTTGGCCAGTGTGGGCAAGTTGAGCCGAAGGGCTTGTTTCCACACTGTATCACTCTATGACTCCATGATTCTAATGCCTACGCCATATGGACAAGGAGCACGATCTTTGCCGTCCATCTCACCAGATTCCGTCTTTAATGGATCGCCTTTTGAAATTTCTGCCAGAGATCCCACCAGATATATCAAATCCCCTCCACTTCAGTGTTTCAAAGGTATACTTCATTTTGCCCCCAACCACTCTCCATTTCTCAACACTTTATACCATTGTAGGAGACACAGTGCTGGTCCTATCACCCATTCCCACCATTTAGGAACTCAACCAATTTTTTTTCATGGGAAGCAAAGATTCATGGATTTCTTCCAATCCACTGTTTGCATTTGTTTTTCACAATGTGGCTTCCTTTGTATTGGATAACCAAATGCAGATTATATTTGCAGATAGTTATATTGTATACACTGATTTGCAGAGCACTTGCTTTTGTCTGAGTGGTGATCCGTGATCCATGGCGCGAGGGAGAAATAGGAATGGGGGCAACCCTGAGCTTCCAATTGACTAGTTATCAATAGATGTTGTAATGAGGTTCAATGTAAGCTTGAACAGTACCTCATCTTCTTTCTGGGCACATTACAGATTGCTCTGATCTTAGCAAAATTCCCTCTTCATATAACTTGATTTCTCTATATCAAAACTGGCATTCTTTCTGCAAATCAAATTGCTGAGTGTTTCTCTTTCCAATAATAATACCGCCTGAAGACGTTCGAGAAGAATTGGGTCAGTCAACTTGTCAGACCTTGACTTCGCTGATGACATCGTCCTGCTGTCAGACCAAATTGGGGAGGCACAAGAGCTGCTCGGCAGGGTTGAGACGGAGTGCGAGAAAGTGGGCCTCCACCTCAATGCCATGAAGACGGAGTACATAGCGTTCAACGGTGGTGACCATGAGCCTCTTAAGACCAGTGACGGTGCATCTCTCAAGAAAGTGGAGGACTTCAAGTACCTGGGAGCTCGGATGCAGAGCTCGGAGAATGACATCAATGTCTGGAAAGCGCTCGCACGGAAAGCCCTCAATAACATGGGGAAAATCTGGACGTCTCGGATGTCTAAGGGTCTCAGACTGAGATTCTTCCATGCAACTGCAGAGACAATATTATTGTACGGGTTTGGTGCATGGACTCTCACTCGAGCACTGTCCAAGTCTCTCGATGGTATCTACACCCGAATGCTCAGAAAAGTTCAAAATGTCAGTTGGAGGGACCACACCACCAACTTTGTGGGGAGATTCCACCTCTGGCCAAGGCCAGGTTGAGAAGGATGAGGCTCGCTGGTCATTGCCACCGCCATCCAGAAATACCAGCAAACAAGGTTGTGGTGTGGGAACCCACCCATGGAAGACGGAACCCGGGATGACCAAACAAGACGATGCTGAAGACGTTGATGGAAGACGCATATGTAGAGACAAAAGAGGAGCTGGCCAGCTGTATGGAGGTCAGAGATGTGTGGGGCATCCGTCACCGTGCCCGTCGGAAACCAGCAACACCGCGTCGCTTATGTTTTCAATTGTAATTAATTAATGAATGATCTACTGGACGTCCCATTGCCCTTAAATTTGTGATCTATTACAATTTTTGTGTATTACCACCCTCCAACTTACTGACTCCTTCCCCACCACTCCAATCTCCCCAACTAAACCATTTGAAGGAATCTCCACAGAACTCCCAGCAACACCATATCACAGAAATTCCCTTTGTCCTATTCGTCCCAACTAGCTCTGCCGCCCCACCCTTCCTCATTTTTGCCCACTTAAAATGAACATATTTTTGTCTTTTCCAGTTCCGATGAAAGGTCTTCGATCTGAAATGTTATTTCTTTTTCCATAGGTATCGCCTGCTCATTTTTTCCAGCATTTTCTTGCTGATATCTGATGTATGTTTTTTTGATTTTCAAAGATCACTGTCATCTTAAAATAGAAATGTTGTTTGGATACTTTAAAAAAATTGTTTTACATTTCTTAGTTATCAATTTAGGGATGCAGCTTCCATTAAATGAAAATAATTTATGAACTAAAGCTATTGACTTTGACTGAGTGGAGGATGGGCTTTAGGGTTAACAGTTAAAGATAAGGTGCTGGAATACCTCAGAGGATCAAAGGCAGCAGCTCTGGAGAACATGGATAGGTGACATTGTTGGTCAAGATCCTTCAGACTGATTGTAGTTGGGTGAAGAATGCTGGAAGAGAGGTTGGGGGTTGGACTAAGTCTGGTATGTGAAAGGTGGGTACAGATGGAGGGGGGAGTTGTGGTTTATTGGCAGATGGTTGGTCGAAGGCCGGAAAAAAAAGACAATGTGTGACATGAGGGTACAACAGGCAGAAATTGTGAAGCCAGAGAAATGAATATAGGGAAAGGAATGAGGTGGGGCATAGAGAAGAGGGGCGGGGAGGTGGTCTTTGCAGTTTGTAAGCCTATAAGTGAATCAAGGAAATGGAAAACATGCAGAAAAGGAGCTGAGGCCAAGATCAGATGTCACAACCTTATTGATTGGCTTGAGAGACTATATGACCTGCTTCTAAGTTCATGTGATAGGCCAATCAGATTTGGCCAATCAAATCTACTCCGCCATTCTATCTCTCCCTCCTAATTCCATTCTTCTGCCTTCTCCCCATAACCCCTGGCACCCACTAGTACTGCTGAATATATAGAAGTTGTACTTGTATGTAAGGAACCTTCGTGAAGTAATGGGATATATGTGTGTTGACTGCTCAATAAGTCTTCAGAAATGCATCTTCAAAGCAATTACATTCACAAGTAGTTGGCCAATAACTAAATATTGGTTTATTGAGCTAGTATCCTTGGAATAATAACTACCATCAGATGTTGGTGACCTAATTGTTGTGGGTTATATTGAAAATCTAAATGTTATTATTCTACATTACTACCTCTTGTGAATTTTCACGTCTGGAGTCAATATTGAAAGTTCTCTGTGGTCATCTTGCTCAATAGTGATGAGAGTTTTCTGGGAATTCGTTGGGTCGGAGCAATTAATAGATGAGAAAAAAAATCTGACATTTTTGGTATGGACATGGAAGATAGGAGCAGCCAGCATTACTGGTTCATGTCAGAACCAGCAACATGGAGAAGGATTGAGGACATGGAATTGAGGTTTTGTTTTTGAGAAAGTTTTAAGAAGTACAACTTTAAATCAAGCCCTCCCTGGAATATGCCCAATTCCACGTTAGATTGAAAATAAGACCAAGTGAATTCCTGTACTGTTAAAGGTTTAGCGTTAGAGGGAGGGCTTCAGATTTTTGCAATCAAAGTGCTCAGAAACGAGAGGGGGGTGATGGGAGGCTGAGAAGAAATACAGTGCCCTCCATAATGTTTGGGACAAAGACCCAACATTTATTTATTTGCCTCTGTACTCTACAATTTGAGATTTCTAATAGAAAAAAGCACATGTGATTAAAGTACACATTGTCAGATTTTATTAAAGGGTATTTTTATACATTTTGGTTTCACCATGAAGAACTCACAGCTGTGTTTATACATAGTCCCCGTCCCCCCATTACAGGGCACCATAATGTTTGGGACACATGGCTTCACAGGTGTCTGTAATTGCTCATGTGTTTAATTGCCTCCTTCATGCAGGTATAAGAGAGCTCTCAGCATCTAGTCTTTCCTCCAGTCTTTCCATCACCTTTGGAAACTTTTATTGCTGTTTATCAACATGAGGACCAAAGTTGTGCCAATGAAAGTCAAAGAAGCCCTAATGAGACTGAGAAACAAGAATAAAACTGCTAGAGACATCAGCCAAACCTTAAGCTCGCCAAAATCAACTGTTTGGGACATCATTAAGAAGAAAGAGAGCACTGGTGAGCTTACTAATTGCAAAGGGACTGGCAGGCCAAGGAAGACCTCCACAACTGATGACAGAAGAATTCTCTCTATAATAAAGAAAAATCCTCAAACACCTGTCCGACAGATCAGAAACACTCTTCGGGAGTGGATTTGTCAATGACCACTGTCCGCAGAAGACTTCATGAACAGAAATACAGAGGCTACACTGCAAGATGCAAACCACTGGTTAGCCGCAAAAATAGGATGGCCAGGTTACAGTTTGCCAACAAGTACTTAAAAGAGCAACTACAGTTCTGGAAAAAAGGTCTTGTGGACAGATGAGACGAAGATTAACTCATATCAGAGTGATGGCAAGAGCAAAGTATGGAGGAGAGAAGGAACTGCCCAAGATCCAAAGCATACCACCTCATCTGTGAAACACAGTGGTGGGGGTGTTATAGCCTGCTGAAGGTACTGGCTCACTTATCTTCATTGATGATACAAATGCCGATGGTAGTAGCATAATGAACTCTGAAGTGTATAGTCACATCCTATCTGCTCAAGTTCAAACAAATACCTCAAAACTCATTGGCCGGCGGTTCATTCTACAGCAAGACAATGATCCCAAACATACTGCTAAAGCAACAAAAGAGTTTTTCAAAGCTAAAAAATGGTCAATTCTGGAGTGGCCAAGTCAATCACCCGATCTGAACCCAATTGAGCATGCCTTTTATATGCTGAAGAGAAAGTGAAGGGGACTAGCCCCCAAAACAAGCATAAGCTAAAGTTGGCTGGAATACAGGCCTGGCAGAGCATCTCCAGAGAAAACACCCAGCAACTGGTGATGTCCATGAATCACAGACCTCAAGCAGTCATTGCATGCAAAGGATATGCAACAAAATACTAGACATGACTACTTTCATTTACATGACATTACTGTGTCCCAAACATTATGGTGCCCTGAAATGGGGGGCACTATGTATAAATACTGTCGTAATCTGTACATGGTGAAACCAAAATGTATAAAAAGACCCTTTAACAAAATCTGACAATGTGCACTTTAGCCACATGTGATTTTTTTTCTATTACAAATTTCAAATTGTGGAGTACAGAGGCAAATAAATAAATGTCCCAAACATTATGTAGGGCATTGTAAAGATGGACCCTGGCTACAACCATTCTGGTTTAAAAAAATTGCCACTAGAAAGAAGGCAGGACTAGTTAAGTAAAGATCTCCTTTCTGAAGTATCCTTACTGAAGCATAGGTGTTTGCTGAGGGTCAAGTGCTTCATGTTGACTCGACCTGATAAGAGTCTTCCTCTCTTCCAGCGGTTTAACCTGCCCTACACCTCTCTGCTCATTCTCTATCTTTAGTTTCAAGGAAATGCAGTGACAGCAGATGCTTGAGCACAAGCAGCATCTGTGAAGCTCTGTGCTTTCTATTAAGTTCTGCAACTTTAAGGAAGTAGTAAACATGATTTAACAAAGTATGAATGAACAACTAACCTGCAAATACTTGATAAAGTCCCTTTACTTAGTATTGGGGGAGATCTTTCAGTTTGCTGAAGATATGTTTAACTGTGCAATGTTAATGCATAGACATTTCCTAATGTGTAAAACAGTAATCAGTAGGCACTGGCATCAAATCAGAATTGCAGGAACAAGAGAGTGCAGATGCTGGAATCTAGAGTAAAAATAATTAGAGTTGCTGGATGAAGTCGACAGGTCAGGCAAAATTTGTGGAGGCTCATAAAAATAGCTGGATCCCCCCCCCCCCCCAAATTTTCTGATTTAAATGGTCTGAGACATAACTATTTCTATTGAGAAATGTTAAACATTCCACTATTGTACATCATAAAAATGATTAATAAAATAAATTAGATCAATATTTTATTAATTTAATGTTATATTTTCAGTAACTTACACAGTTCAGTAAAATATATCAACTTTAACTTAGGAAAATCAAAAATTTCACCACCTTTGATACAAAGTCAACTTCTTAAATATTAATTTTGGAACTTGGGTTAACTCCATTTTTAAATGACATTGTTTCAAGCAGTCACCACGTGCTCTTTTTAAATGCACAACCTTATGTTGACTCCTCATGAGATAACTATTTCAGCAGTTATGTATTACATTACCAAGTATTTCATTGATCACATAAACATTCTAACATCTAGGAGGTTTTTCATACTGTATTCCTGATCAATTTATCACACATGACAAAGATATGTTTCTTTCATTCATTAATCTAAAGAAGCATTCAATTCATAAACTCAAAGGTCAAAAGATTCTTGTTCCTTAAGTTAATTGTACAACACAAATTACCATGTTAAAGATATCTGATACATCACATTTATTTGGACATATCTTAAATATAATTGAAGAATGCATTAAAATGCCTTCTGGATAACATCAAGGTGCACTATTAAACAAAATGGTTGAAATTGTTTTAGAGGAAAATATTAAAACTTTATGGTATTTCATATAATGGAAGAAATTTATTTTTATGAAAATCCCTGGAAATCACATGAAGATACAGTATATCTAAGTGACAAATACACCAGGTAAGACAGATGAATTTTGATGATATCGCAAATTTATGTCTCTGAGTGGCTAACTTCTCAAAAGTAATCTAGGGTCAAATGTCTCAAAACCATTTAAGGTATTTCTAAATGATTTTAAGATATTTACAAACATTTTCGATCAATGAATTAGAAATGAATGACAATTTAGCTTGCCATGTACCACCAAATCAAGTACAATACTGTCAGGTTTGAATCAATTCACTTTGGTTACAAGTACATGTCCTGCAAAGATTATTAAACATTTCCTGACATAATATTAAACTTGTTTGTGTGGACACATGTAACAGTTAAACGTTCTAGATTTCATATCAGAAATGCAGAACAGCTCACTGTCCCATTACAAAATCTTTGAATAGTACTACTGATGTCCAAAAGGAAAATAAGCCATCAACTTTTACAGACTGTACACATTATAAACAAGTTGCCTCATAACTACATTAAAAAAAATCTAACAAATACTAAATATGAGAGGCATGTTAGCACTAATTAAAATAAATGTACGCTTCAAACTTAGTAAATGTTAACACATTCCAAATACAAAAGAAATTCACTAAATCAACACATCTAGATTGTTGGATAATGCATTATTTCTGTAGTTTTACTACAGAGGTACAATACACTGTAGCCAGTGTAACATCCACTGCAAAGATCCTCAATAATAAAGTAAGATTTACATTTTAAACAGTACTTGGTCATGCTTTTGTTAATGAAGCAGTATTTCTTGTAACAAAGATAACTGTTTTGGAGTTTGGATAAGTAGACTATTTGTCCGCTTCATTTTACAAGGTTTTGTATCATTGCACAAGGTCTTTTTTTGTATTCCTTTTCACTTTTCTCTGAAAATGCTCGTTGCTGAAAGTCATCTGCTTTCTGTGATTAGCATTCATCAAATACAATTGATTAATGCATATAATTTATGTAATGTGGTTTCTTGTCCAGTACAGACTCTGTTAATCTATTATAGCATTTACAAGCACAATTGATAGTGGGATATCAACTGCACCATATATTGCCACCATGTAGCTTCTCACTACGTAGGCACAAGCAAACATCTGCTTAACATCAACAAAAATAATTGAAACTATTTGAAATGATTTTTAAACATATAAATAAAATACGCATCAACAAACAGTGATATATGAAAATGTTAACCGCTCACAGCTTCCCTGATGGATAACAACTAAATCCAGCATCCACCATTATACCAAACTAGATAGACCAGAAATTCTGAATTCAATTCCTGGTCTGTGCTGAATTAGCTGATCTCAGCCACAATAACATTCCCTGGCCTAGGAAATGGTTCCTGTTCGTGATTGCTATCCAATGTATATATGAAGATTGGATGAGAAAAATATCAAGCGACTCACACGATAAACTGATGTACTCAACATCTAGGTTCACGTAAGAGGAATGTTATTTGGCGAGTTAGTATGGGTGCTATCAGCCACAAAACCTACAATGTTTAAAAAATAGCTTGAACCCTCAACACAAAGATGTCAGAGTGAGAGAATGAGGGGAAAAAAGTAAAGTAACTTAAAAATGACTCTTGTATATGCCACTGTGTACCTTGTGTTATAAATTGTTAATTATTCTGTGTAGATATTATCATGCATCTACATAATATTAACTTTTGGCAAAAAAAATCTAAACTCTAATTGAAGTGATCTAAGAAATTCAAAGTATAATATATTAACAGAGTGTAAACCTGAGGCGGTAATTTCACCTTTCCACATCAGAATACTTATACATCTTATTTGCAATCTGATATTATCTAAATTTTAAAGTGAAATTAATGCCTTATTATTACTCCTGGGTAGCTCTTATTCACTGCATAAATATCAAACTGCTAACAATAATAATTAATGGTATTTTCCAATGAACTATCTTCAATATCATTACTTTCATATTTCCAGGCATCAGTAATATATTATACCAAGTCTGTGACCATTGCACATTATCTGTAACTTCAATTATATAAACAGAGGGTCTAACCAGATTAGGGTAATATAAATATAAACAGAACCGCTAAATCTAAACTATGATAAACTTTTACTTAACAGGATAATTGCAGTATATGTACTGGTTTCATTAATCTCCACTTACTGTTGTGGCATTAAATATTTTATTTCACTTATTGATTTTTAGCTCTTATACTTCTTACCAAAAGACTGCACCTTGATGCACTTGTTCATCACCTTCACCAAATAGAGGTCATGTCAAAGAAAGCCAAGACCTTTTTTATGAATTTTATGTGTAATAAATAACAAACATCTTGAAGAAACTAAAACAAACATTAGATTAAAATTTCCTGACTAAGGAGATTTAGTTACTTTGATTGTAAAGATTTGACAAGAACAGTTTACCAAACCATGAAGTAAAATGATCTTGTTAAATTATGGTTGTGAGATTTTATGTAAGCTTCATATTATGTGTCTCAATAGATAGATATGTATTTACTAACCAAACATGACCACATATTACATCGCTTATAATTACTTTTACTTAACCAATTCATATTTTAGTTACTTTAAAGGTAATAATGAATAGAATAATTTATTATGCAACTTTTCAGTCTATTATTTGATTTTCTAGCAGTTCTCTAATCAATGCGAGTTTTTGCCACTTCATTCTTTTCCCCACTATAGTAGTTGCTTCTATTTTGATAGTTTTTGTCTCCGTTGGTCACAAGATCGTGCAGTTCTCTTTCTGCTTCAACTTGGTCATCTGGATTGGCATTTGGTGTTTTGGGTAAAGTCATTTGGAGGGCACACCACAAAGCAGTCCGTGCTTTCCGTGTAGCTACAGCCATTTCTTTGACCGCAATAGCCAAAGCAAGAACATCTGTACATGAAAAATATGAGTGAGTGTATTTGAACTATAAAGTGACTTAATAGTACAAAGTAGTGGAGCGCATTGATAACATATCAAGCAGAAGCTGAACATTACTCCAGCTGCAAGCAAACAAAATCTTGAAATAGCATTGGGCAAATATTACTATCCAAATTAAACTTTCCTGAGTCAACCTCATTTTCTGTACTATAAATATAATTTGATTGAATGGGTGGTAAAACAAATTTGCCAACCTTTGAGAAAGAATACAGCAAAGGAAAAATGGCAAAGGAGTAGAACCTTATGGAAAGCCAAGTCAAGCAGAAGGGGTTAAATGATGATTGTCTTCCATTTAATCTGAACCCCCAGAACATTGTATCACATGAAAAGTCTATTGAAGCCAGCTGGTTGTGTTGGGCAGACAGATCACAATTATTATTTATCTGTTTTCAAGAGTATCTTTCACATGGTCTAGAAAAGAAATCTAATAACATGGATCAAATTGACTTATTGAGAAAGAGCCTCCTTTGTCATTGTACCATTCAATAATTCCATTTCAAGATATGACAAACTATGCTGTGTATTATTGCTGTATATACAAGCAATGCTAGATACCATTTAAAATTCAAGTGGATAAATTATTGCAGAACTGATATTGCTTCTCCACAAATGATAGTCATCTACGGTTACACAAAGATAATTATGTTCATTGTATTCAGAAATTTTGGAAGTCATAAATTGTTCAATTACCCTATAGCTGACCAATATAAAATTATTAAACGTTTATGACGGTACCTCGGTCATCCTGGTATCTTGGTGCTCCTTGCCTCTGTCTATTAGCAGCATTTACTATTTCATCTTTCCTGCGAGCTTGGGTGACATGAATGGCTTCTAGATGTCGGTCAAGAGCTGTAGAAATATTAGCATGAAGAGGAGAACTGCGGAGACGTTCCATTTTCCCAAGCAATGTCACAACCTGTTGTTAATATAAGATTTATATAGCTCATTCGTCTATTTATGTAATAATAAAAATTGTGCTTATTTTAGTAACATTGACAGTATTTTATAGTTCAACTGAACTCTAAATTATCTGGAGTTGTTACTGTTTGAACACCGACTCATAAATTTACATCACTGTTTTTACAATTGAATCTGGGGCTAAAAATTATTATTGAGGTGCTGAAAGTTTGCAAAATGTAACTTTCTTAAAAACAATACATAGCCTGCAATTTTCACATGTTTATTTACATTTTCTACTGATTATTCTATTTTTACAGATCAAAACCAATACTGAAACAGCAAAATTTATATCAAAATGCCCTTATATCAAATGGAAACAATACTGTAATTTCAGTCATTTGAAATGAAAAAGAATGGTAAAATGTTTATGTTCATTCTCTATGTAATTTCAATTTCAAACTTATCCCAGCCGGAGAATTTGAAAAATAATATTTCAAGGTAGGTACCAAATCTTCGCTCCCAACTAATATAAATTTCTCAACAGACAAAAATAACAATATTTCTTGTCTTATGTCAGTTCACTGCACCGTTGTGCCAAACTAGCACTACTGGAGACACACTACTGACAACTGGTAAAAGATATACTTAATTTTATTCAAACTATTAATCATAAAGACAATATACAAGCACCCAGTTTGCATAACACACTACCTCTCAAGGCACAATGTGGTTGGCCCAAGTCTGGAGAGGAGACTGTGTTGCCTGTGTTCCTTGAATTCTAAACCCTTTTTGATTGGTGGTTCTAGTTTGTGATTCCCAGTTCATTCTAGGGTTTGGTAAGGGGTTAAATCCTACTTCCAAGACCTATCTCCTTCTTGTTCCTTCTGTCCTCCAATGAGATAGCAACACAATGATATTCTAGTCCACAAGTGCCCTATTTTGTCTTTCGCCATCCCTTACAGCTGGAATATTGGTTGTTAAACTACCAGTTTCATTTTCCAACTCAACAATTGTGTAGCATCCTAGTTATTGATACTGAGCTATTCAGGTACAGAAGTGCATGGAATTAATTGCTCCTGACAGTTATCCCACACGGTTCTTTATCTATACCTCTGGTTTATCCTATTTCCGTAGTAACAATTAGCTAATTTGCCTGCTGTTGAGGACTTGGATACCATGGGAGATGTTACAGCATGGATCAGTTGTTTCCTATCTCACTACAACCAGTCAGGCAGGCAGCTCTCCAAGAATAATGAGAATGAACAAAAAATCACAGCATCACTATTATTTCATGTAGATCCAGTTTAAATAGTTATATCAATTTCACAGTTTAATTGTTAACAATGACTTATTAAAACAGTACCTGAGAACTTCATGGATCATTAACCATTCTTGTATGTGGCAATTCCAAATATTTGTTCAAACTGAAAACAGTCGTTTTTTCTGTTCAGGGATGATTGTTTTTAACCTATTAACTACTAACATCATTTATAACCATGCATATTATCACATAAAGAATTCATCAGTTGATATCATTTGCTGAGGTCAACAGTAGAACCTCAAAGATTATGCACACTGAATGAATTATTCTAGAAGCACTTGTCCAAGTATTCTTAAATTTCTGGAAGTGGTCTGCCAACTATGCAAAACAAATTGTTCCCAAATATGTAGTTCCAAGATGACAGAAATTAAGAATTGCTATATTTTTCACATTCTCAGTTTTCAGCCTCCTGGTGAAAGTTAATCCACAGACAATACTATTTTAAAAGAACAGCACATGGAACAAAGGAATCATAAATTTTAAAGTATCTCTATGAGCTTGGTTCTCAAACTGGCTTCTCAGAAGTAAACCTAGTTTGTTTATGTGAAACATGAAATGCAACCTTGTTGTGGCAATGAGGTGAAGTTCACTGGGAGAAGAAAAACACTAATTTGCAACTTGTTTTGGTAGTAACTCATTTATGAGAAGTGATTGAGGATTCAACACTGAGAACTGAAAGTGCCTTTAGAAGGGGAAATTCCCCACAGCTAATGACCCAACAAAGTTATGTTTATTGTGATAAATAAACAATAGCTGAGTATAAAGGATTTCTACGACCAATAAACTCGAAGTGAGAGATAGTAAAAGAAGAAAACAAAATCCATAAGACATATTGCATTGGCAAGACATATTGACAGACCTCCCAACATTTGATTTTACAAATTCATAATTTTGATGTCCAAAATTCAGAACTTTACATCAGAATTCATAATATGGCACTAATGCAACTTTTCAGCAAAAAAAAAGTATGCACGCCAAATGCAAATACACATTGCGCTACATTCATGTGTGAAAAACGACTATTATTTCCAACAGTCAGTAGTTCATGGACTATATGTGCAAAGTCAGGCCTATCATGAGTATATTCTGCTATTTATAGAAAGGTTATTGAACAGAAATACTTCTTGCAACACAAAGAAAAATTGTTTTGTTTCGATTTTTCTATTTTGCTTTAGAAACATAGAAAATAGGTGCAGGAGTAGGCCATTCGGCCCTTCGAGCCTGCACCGCCATTCAATATGATCATGGCTGATCATCCAGCTCAGTAACCTGTACCTGCCTTCTCTCCATACCCCCTGATCCCTTTAGCCACAAGGGCCACATCTAACTCCCTCTTAAATATAGCCAATGAACTGGCCTCAATTACCTTCTGTGGCAGAGAATTCCATAGACTCGCCACTCTCTGTGTGAAGAAATGTTTTCTCATCTCAGTCCTAAAAGACTTCCCCCTTATCCTTAAGCTGTGACCCCTGGTTCTGGACTTCCCCAACATCGGGAACAATCTTCCTGCATCTAGCCTCTCCAACTCCTTAAGAATTTTATATGTTTTTTTTATATGTTTCTATAAGATCCCCCCTCAGTCTTCTAAATTCCAGTGAGTATAAGCCTAGTCTATCCAGTCTTTCTTCATATGAAAGTCCTGCCATCCCAGGGATCAATCTGGTGAACCTTCTCTGTACTCCCTCTAAGGCTAGAATGTCTTTCCTCAGATTAGGGGACCAAAACTGTACACAATACTCCAGGTGCGGTCTCGCCAAGGCCCTGTACAACTGCAGCAGAACCTCCCTGCTCCTATACTCTCATCCAAATTCTATTGAATAAAAGAACAATGGTCATAAAATGTATGACTAAGTTATGAAGAGTTTCATTTAAAACTGCACATACCTAATTTCATTGAAGACATACTTGCTCCAGTGGTCTTCAACAGCAAATCACAATGGTCCATGTCCCCCCCCACCACCCTCCCCCCTCTACACCCCACCCCTCACCCCCTTTCCCCTCACCACCACTCCCCCACCCCTCCTCCCCTCCCCCTCCCGTGAAGCCACTTTCATGGAACTATGCACCTGCACTGCTAGATCCTGCTGCTCCACTCCACTCTACAACACTCCCCAAGCCCTGCCATTGACTATGAAGGTCTCACCTTGGTTTGACTGGATTGGGTAGAGTGGATGTGGAGAGGATTTTTCTACCATTGGGAGAGTCTAGGACCAGAGGTCATAGCCTCAGAATTAAAGGATTTTGCTTTAGGAATTTCATTAGTCAAGAGGGAGGTGAATCTGTGGAATTCTTTGCCACAGAAGGCTGTGGAGCCCGTCAATGGATATTTTTAAGGCAGATAGATTCTTGATTAGTACATGTGTCAAGGGTTCTGGGGAGAAGGTGGGAGAATGGGGTTAGGTGAGATAGATCAACCATGATTGAATGGCGGAGTAGACTTGAGGGGCTGAATGGCCTAATTCTGCTCCTATAATATGAAGTTATGAATATCATTTCATGCGCATTTCATGTAACGTGGACAACAAGTTACCTGTGCAGGTGTCACATGAGCAGATTCTGCGCCTTATTCTGCTCCTATCACTTATGACCTTATAACCTTATGACTGCCTAAAATGCAACACCTCGCATTTATCTGCAATAAACAAAATGAACCATTAGCTCAGTCCATCAGCTGAACAGATCAAGATCCTGCTGTCATTTTTGTTAACCTTCTTCGTTATCTACAATATCGCTGATTTGGATGTCATCTGCAAACTTACTAACCATGCGTTGTACATTCTCATCCAAATCATTGATATAAACCACAAAGAGCAATGGGCCCAACACTCCGATCCCTGAGGTACACATACAGTCACAGTCCGAAAAACAACTTTCCATCCATAAAGCCGATTTTCGATCCAGTCGGTTAGGTCTCCCTGGATCCAATGCAATCGAACTTTCCAGAGTACCCTACCATGCAGAACCTTATCAATTGTCTTGCTGAAATTCATATATTCAGTGTCTAAGGTTCTGCCCTCAACTGTTTTAGTTAGCTCTTCAAAAAACTCAATCCAATGCCTGAGACACAGTCCACGTACAAAACCATGCTAACTATCCCTAATCAGTGCCTGTTATTTAATCTTATCTTATCTCTCTGATTACTCTCCAATAACTTGCTACCACAGATGTTAGGTTCACTGGTTTATGGTTCCCAGATTTTTCCTTGCAGTCCTTTTCAAATAGAGGCACAACAGTAGCCACCCTCCAGTATTCCAGCTATTAATGATTCATGTATCTCAGTCATGGCGCCTGCAATTTCCTCTCTAGCTTCTCACGGTGTCCTCGGATACTTCTTATCATGCTTGGAATAATTGTCTACCTTTATACTCCTTAAGACATTCAACACCTTCTAGATAATAATACTGAATATCCTCAAGCCACTTTCATTAACTGTCTCAAGTTCCTCAGTCTTCATATCTTCCTCCACAGTAAAAACAGAGGAGAAATACTCATTGTGGACCATGCCTATCTCCCCCAGCTCCACATAGAAATGACTGCTTTGGTTTCTAATCTCTCCCTAGTCACCCTCTTTCCCTTAACGTACTTACAAAATCTCTTTGGATTTCCGTTATTATCTTCCAGAGCTATCTCCTGCCCCCATTTTGCCCTCCTGATTTCCTTCTTACGTATGATCGTTAGTTCTCGAAACTCATCCAGGGATACACTTGATTCCAGCTGTCTATACCTGTCCCATGCCTCCTTTTTCCTGACCAGAGCCTCAATTTCTTTCTTCATCCAAGCTTTCTTACGCACATCTGCCTTGACCTTCACTCTAACAGGAACATACACGCCCTGAAATCTTATCATCACACTTTTAAAAGCATTCCACTTTCCAGGTTCCTTTGCCCACAAACAACCTACTCAAATCAACTTAAGCAAGTTCCTGCCTGATACCAAAGCTGGCCTTGCCCTGATGCAGAACTTGAACTCCTGGGCCCCATCCTGTCTTTATCCATAACAAATATTAAAGCTAATAGAACAATAGTTATTGGTCCCAAAAGGCTCACCGATTAATTCATCAGGACAATACATCAGTAGATCAAGCTTTGCCCTCTTCCGTGTAGCGACCTCTACATATTGCCTGAGGAAACATTCCTGAAAACATTTGCCAAATTCCATCCCGTCTAAGTCTTTTGCACTATGACAATCCCAGCCTATATTGTGGAAGTTAAAATCCCCTTCTATGACTAATTTATTAGTCTTGCAGCTGCCTGCAAACTCCTGGAATATTTGCTCTTTTACTTCTTTTTGGCATTCCCAACACAGTGATCATCACTTTCTTACTTCACATATAGCTTCATAGGTCTAACCATCAGTAATGTCATGGAAAAAAGTCTGAAGAAGGGTCTCGACCCGAAACGTCACCCATTCCTTCTCTCCCGAGATGCTGTCTGACCCACTGAGTTACTCCAGCATTTTGTGTCTACATCAGTAATCAGGCATGTGAGTGAGGTAAAAAGAAAAAGAGGAAAAGAGCCGAGCGCTTGCGCGAGTTGTACAACGGGGGTCAAAAAATTGGAAAAATGTTGAAAATTTACACACAAAATTACCAGTTTCAAGGCTCTTTTAGTGCATTTCAAAGTAAAAATAGACGTTACAAAATAATGTGAATATGTCACTGTACACTAATAACATTTTGAAGTAAATTCACACATTAATTGATAATCAGCCCAAAAAGGTGGTAATTGGCTTTTCTGCTGTGTTTTATATTTTAACCCTGTCTTAATTAATTTAGTTATATAATTTTGCACTTAAATTGAATATTTATTCATTGCAGTTCCACCACTAATTTTCTGGCACTCTTGGTTCCAGAGCTTTGCTGGTTTGGGATAGATTTGCTGGCTCCAGCTGGGCTGGAGTTCCAAAGCCCCGGCTGCAGGTTGCAAATTCAACCCACCGATCGGCCTTGGAAGTCCCGTTGAGGTTGAGATTGGCTGCCTTGCCCAGCCTAGGTGCCACATTTTCGGAGAGACTTCCAGGGCGGAGGGATTTCTTGCAGAATCTTTAGTGACCGAATTGACAAATTGGCCATGGAAGTCCCGATAGGTCGAGATTGGCTGCCTTGCCCAGCCTAGGTGCCACATTTTCGGAGAGACTTCCAGGGCGCGCAGTGGGGGGTTTCTCGCGGAACCCCTAGCGACTGAATTGACAAATTAGCCATGGAGGTCCCGATGAGGTCGAGATTGGCTGCCATTCCCAGCCTAGGTGCCACATTTTCGGAGAAACTTCCAGGGCGCGAGGTGGGAGGATTTTTCACGGAACCCCTAGCGACCTCTGGCGGAACCCTAGTGCTCATTACAAGTCCATACATCGTTCATTTGTCTTTCTTATTTTTTTTCGATCTGATTTCTCAGTTTATTTGGCAAACGCAGAAACCATGCAAAAAGCGCGGAAAATGGATTTTAAAAACGTGGAAATCTGCGGAAACTGAGAAAATTCACATGCCTGGTAATGTCATACTGCTGTGACATTCTCCTTAATCAATAGAGTAACACCCCCTCTAATTTACTCCCCCCTCTATCTTTTCTGTGCCACCTGTACCCTGGAACATTAAGATGTCACTCCTGTTTGTCTCTTTCCATAATGGCTACAACATCACAGTTACACATACCTATCCACGCTCTCTTCAACCTTTTGCCTAACTACCTATATTAATTATGGAGGACCTCATCCCTTTTCCTACCTGGGTCATTTGTGTCAACAACATGCACAATGACTTTTGGCTGCTCACCCTCCCCTTTGAGAGTGGCATGCAGCCACTCCGAGATATCCTGGATTCTGGCACCAGGGAGGTACCATACCATAGACACAAAAAGCTGGAGTAACTTAGCGGGACAAACAGCATCTCTGGAGAGAAGGAATGGATGACATTTTGGGGTCGAGACCCTTCTTCCCGAAATGTCACCCATTTCTTCTCTCCAAAGATACTGGCTGTCTCGCTGAGTTACTCCAGCTTATTGTGTCTATCTTCGGTTTAAATCACCATCTACAGTTCCTTCCTACAGGTAACCTACCATCCTTGATTGTTGCCACAGAATCTCCTGTCTGTCCCCTAACTAACGAGTCTCCTATCACTATGGCTCTGCTTGACATTACCCTTCCCCATTGTGCCTCAGAGCCCGGCTCGGTGCCACAGCCCTCCCTGCTACTCCTGCTCACTTCTGATGGGTCATGCCTCCCACAATATCCAAACGAGTATACCTGATTGTAGGGAAATGGCCACAGGTGTCACCTCCACTCTCCGACTACTCCCTTTCACCTACTCTCTTCCTATTCCTTAGGCATGATCACCTCGCTATTAGTCTAATCTAAGCAACTCTCATTTTCGCAGATGATCCTGAGGCTGCAGCTCCAGTTCCCAAATGCGATCTATTAGGAGCTGCACCTGGATACAATTCCCACAGGTGTAATCATCAGAAACCAGCATTTTCCCTAACTTCCCACATCGAGCAGGAGGAACATTGTACCATTCTATTTGCCATCACTATTGCATTAAGAATCACAAACCAGCAGACTGAATCTTTTCCTCGTGTCCCCCTCTGGTCAACCTGCTTGCCGAAAACTCTTGAGCCAAAGATTCACTAACCCTCAACACAGCACTTACCTTTAACACAGCCTCTCTCCCAACATGGCCACCCTCAATTTGCCACTCCGCCACACTTTGTCTTTTATTTATTAGTTGCTCAGTTAGCCAATTTTGATCATCCAACCAGTCCACAGGCTAGCTTTTTAAATCTCCTGCTCCTGCTCTGACACTAACATTAACTGGCTTCACCAATTAGTAGGCTGGCTTTTAAATTCTCCTGCCCATGCTGAGACACTGAAATTAACTGGCTCCAACAATCCATGGGCTAGCTATTAAATTCTCCCGCTCCTGCGCCAACACTGAAATTGACTGGTTCCACCAATCTAACAGCTAGCTTTTAAATTCTCCCGCTCCTACATTGAAATTATTAAACCTTCATGACATTCTTATGTTCACTACTTTAATAAACAGTTAAATCTGTCAGATTAGACTAATATGATATAAAGAATATTATATTCAATAATAATGTTAATTTTTGAGAAGTCTGTTCGATAATTTCCGCTCGGTGAGAAGTCTCAAAATGCAGCCCATTTTTTTAAAAGGGCATACAGTAACTTTCTCTCAATGGTTGAATGCTGCCTGGAAGAGGATGTTGGAAAACGAACTGATTTCAAGCACCATTAAAACTTATTTTAAAGTATTAAAATAATAAAATTTAAGTCAGAAATGATGGACCTTTATTCCATTATTTACTTATCTTCATAATTTCTCTATTATCTTCGTTAGCTCAACTCCGAACGAATTATGTCATTATTGTTTTGTTGGCGAATAGTAAACAAATAGTGCAGTCACTTTGTTAACACTCCAAGCAAAATGTTTTGATAACAATGACCCATTAATTCCATGTTTGGATATAACTCCATTACATGTTTGGATATAACTCCATTTCAAAAAGCAACAAAATCCTTGAATAAAAAGAACTAAGTGTGCACCTTAGCATATTAAAAAATGGGATGTGTTTAATTAATCAGTCTACCAGATATAGTCAAAACATACTCTTGCTTGTTCTCTCAGTTGATCAACAATCAAACGATCAACCCGGGAAGGGTTGGAAGGTAGTCTGGGAATAGGTGTATTATTGGAACTGGTCACTCTCTTTCCAGGATAGTTCCGAGCAAGTGCTGCTTCAGTCTTAAAAAGAGAGAAGGGAAAGATGATGATAACCAACAGAATTTTTTGAGAAAATAAACAATTGAAAGCATTTCAGAAAAAAATATTTTGTAAATGGCAATTTGCCAAACGGGTTGACTGATTTGTCTACCCTAACACCATCAATCCTCATGTCCACATATCAAGAAATGGCAAAACAATATACAGAATACTGCAAAAAAAAAACATTCAGCTCATCAAAAATGTTCTTGAAAAGAAAATGTAAAATCAGTAAAATTATGGCCTCTATTCAGATCACAAAACAAATTATAAAATAACGAATTGGTACATTTAGGGGCACTTTCTGAGAATGGGATAGAGGCAAACTGTTAGGGTTCGATAAAAATTAAAATTTTGCTCCTGATGCCCTTTCACTGATATGAGGACATCAATTGATGCTGGTAGTTCATACCTGAAATAGTACATTTGTATAATTCAGCATTAAAATCTCTTACCTCAAGAAGCACACTTATAAATTTTAATTTTATAAAATGCAAAAATATGTAGAAGAATTTTGTTTAAAACAATAGAGGAAATGTACTCAAAGTTAAAATTCAGATTTCAATATGGAGTCATCCCATAGGAAATGAGCCTTACGGAATACTGGAAATGGATTTATCGTCAAATATCCATTTTATATGGACAAGTAGTATTCTGCAACTTAGTCAGAGTTTATAAAATTCAGCACCCATAGCAATTGGCTATGTACTTAGCAAAATTAATTCAGAACAATATGAATTGAACACATGTGCAGTGAGGCCACTTTAATCTATCCCAGGATTACCAACAGAAATCCAGGTGTATTGAAAACTAGTCACAAGATCAAAGGGGCAGTTTTTTGAACTGCACCAAAACAGAAGTAATAAAATAAATAAGGAGTAATTTTTAAATCAACGCAACTTAAAAATGAAAAATAATTTAATATTGAAACCCTTAATTGAAAGCAAGAGAATTATACAATAATTCAAAAATAGTGCATTATACAAAATATATTCTAGACATTTAAATTATGATATATGTAAAAGGGAATATTTTAAGAAAATGTGCAGAATCAGTCCATCCAAAACACCTCAGTATGACAAATAAACATGAGAACTGAGGTTCACGTTTCAATATTATGCACTCCTTTCCAGATTTAACTGGCCAGCACCACTATGGCAGTGATTGTTTGCCTGACACCACTTTACATCTGACCAATTGCCCAATGATCACCCCGACGATCTGGTCAACCCTAAAATTTCCCTGATCATCTGCCAACCAACTAACAACAGTTCGCTTCAAATTACAATTTTACAAATTGATTTTGTTGACAGAAAGGGAATTACATTTCCTCTGCATTTTTGTGAAGATTAACTGACTTGCATCTTAGTAAGGGCTGGCTTCAATTTTAAAATTGATTGGGATTCCAAGAGGTAGTGCAGTGAATCCTTATCAGACTGGTTTCAAGAATGGCAGTTTTGCTGCAAGTGGTGAGAATTAATAGACTTGGTCTGCATTCTTGAGTTTCCCCTCAACAAAAGTCTTGAACTAGGGGCACAGTCTCCGAAAGAAGGTTAGGCCATTTAGGAAATTCCTTCACTTAGGCACTTGTGAAGTCGGTACTTGAAATTCTGTACTTCAGAGGACTTTGAGTTTATTCAAAACAGACATCAATAAATTTAGAGAAATGAGGGGAAATTTGGATAGTGGAGGAAAAGTGCACTGGGAAGATTCACCATCATTTTGATGAGTGGCAGGGCAGGCTCAAAAGGCAAGATAACCTATCACTGCTCCTATTTTTTAGAATCTTATAAATTATAGTTGTCACAAGTTTTTCAACTTTACATCTACCACTGTCCCTTTACTGCTCCCATCCATATGACCTACATTGCCACAAAACTTGGTGATGTTTTATGGCTTTCTATGATTTCACTTAAGTCATCAATAACTATAATAATAAACAAAGGAGCCACAATATCTCTGGGAGGGTGGGTGTTATAACTTGTCACATTCCAGTTGTCGTGCGCACTAAATGTTCCTACTGTGGCGCGTCGGAAGAGGCCCGAAATAAAGGCGAGAAGCCGGGTATTTCGGGACGTTCTGTTTTATTATTCCTCGGTTATCAGACGGGGTCGAGTCTGCCGGAATGGCTTTGCGCCCAAAACCTTGTCCTTATATACGTAGTACCGGAACGCCCCCCTGGACTGGTCCATTCCCGTGCTGAGGGGTCGGTAGTGGTATGGCCCGACCCGACCCTTGGGAGCCGCCACAGGACCCCCCCCCAGAACCGGAGGCACGAAGCGCACTGGTGGTCGCACAACCCGACTGGACCGCGTACGGTAATCGGTCGACAGAGGGGCCGGCGGAGGCACAGTTGGAGGGACAGGTGGTGGGACCCGCAAAGGTGGCCGACCTCGTGGTCAATGTCTAAGTGGGCCGGCTTCAGGCGGTCAATTGACACGGCCTCCGGCCGGCCCCCCATGTCCAAAACAAAGGTTGTCTGTCCGTGCTCCAGCACCCGGTACGGGCTCTCATAAGGCCTCTGGAGTGGCGTCCGGTGGGCGTCACGGCGCAGTAACACAAAGGCGCAGTCCCGGAGGGCCGATGGCACGTAAGGGCGGAATGTCCCATGGCGGGACGTCGGCACGGGTGCGAGCTTGCCAACTCGCTCTCGGAGGC
Organism: Rhinoraja longicauda; assembly: GCF_053455715.1. Taxonomy (NCBI): domain Eukaryota; kingdom Metazoa; phylum Chordata; class Chondrichthyes; order Rajiformes; family Arhynchobatidae; genus Rhinoraja; species Rhinoraja longicauda. The sequence goes on from NC_135981.1 coordinate 26,557,235, forward strand.
GCTGCAGGGTGGATGAGGGCGGTTCCTCTCGCCCCGGCAACGAGGGCACGAACTCCCCGGGCACCGTGAGCGGGGGACCCGTATATGAGCTCCGCTGACGATGAAGCCAGGTCCTCCTTGGGCGCAGTCCGGATGCCCAGCAAGACCCATGGTAGCTCGTCCATCCAGTCGGGGCCGGAGAGTCGCACCTTCAGCGCTGTCTTCAGCTGCCGGTGGAACCTCTCCACCAGGCGGTTTGCCTGCGGGTGATAGGCCGTGGTGTGGTGCAGCCGCACGCCCAACAGGTGGGCCATGGCCGACCACAGCTCAGAGGTGAACTGTGGCCCCCGGTCCGATGAGATGACCACCGGCACCCCAAAGCGAGCGATCCAGTGCGCGGCCAACGCACGAGCGCATGTAGCTGTGGCTGTGTCGGCCAGCGGTATGGCCTCCGGCCACCGTGTGAAGCGGTCCACCACCGTGAGGAGGTGTGTGATGCCCCGGGATGGCGGGAGAGGGCCCACAATGTCCACGTGCAGGTGGTCGAAACGCCGGCAGGGTAGACCGATCTCCTGGAGTGGCGCCCGGACGTGGCGTTGGATCTTCGCCGTCTGGCACGGAATGCAGGTGCGGGCCCAGTGGCTAACCTGCTTGCGCAGACCATGCCACATGAACCGCGCAGCTACCATTGCGGTCGTCGCCCGGATGGATGGGTGAGCCAGCCCGTGGACGTCGAACACCCTCCGGCGCCAAGTGTCCGAAACGATGGGGCGCTGCTGACCTGCCGACACATCGCACAGTATCGTCGCTCCTCCGAGGCCGAGGGGGACATCCTCAAGGCGGAGGCCAGAGATGGCAGTCCGGTAGGCGGGCATCTCCCCGTCCGTTAGCTGGGCCTCCGCCAGGGCAGAATAATCAATGCCGGGCGCCACTTCTAAAACGGCATTGATGGCGGGGCGAGACAACGCGTCGGCCACCCGGTTTTCCTTCCCCTCGAAGAAGCGGATGGAGGTGGTGAACTCCGAGATGTACGCCAAATGGCGCTGCTGCCGGGCGGACCACAGGTCGGAGACCTTTGCCAGGGCGAACGTGAGCGGCTTGTGGTCCGTGTATGCGGTGAACGGGCAGCCCTCCAGGAAATAGCGGAAGTGGCGCAAGGCCAGGTACAGAGCTAGGAGCTCGCGGTCAAAAACGCTGTACTTCCTCTGGGCGTTGTTGAGGTGCCGGCTGAAGAAGGCTAGGGGGCGCCAACCCCCGTCCGTCAGTTGCTCCAGTACGGCACCAATCGCCGACTCTGAGGCGTCCACTGTAAGGGCTGTTGGGGCATCCTCCCGAGGGTGAACCAGCAGCACAGCCCGAGCCAGGGCCTCCTTCGCGCCGTCGAAGGCTGTTACCGCCTCGTCGGTCCACACGATGTTTTTATGTTTCCCCGCCAGCAGCTCGTATAGCGGCCGCATGATGTGGGCCGCGGAAGGCAGGAACCGGTGGTAAAACGCCACCATGCTGACGAACTCCTGCAGACCGCGCACCGAGGACGGACGGGGAAACTGGCGGATGGCGTCGACTTTGTCCGGCAGGGGAACCGCGCCTTGCAAAGACACACGGTGGCCGAGAAAGTCAATTGTGGCCACGCCAAAGCGGCACTTGGCGAGGTTGATAGCCAACCCGTGCTCGCTGAGCCGCTGGAAAAGCTGCCGGAGGTGGGCACAGTGCTCCTGCCGTGAGCGGCTGGCTACCAAGATGTCGTCGAGGTAGACGAACGGGAAATCCAACCCGCGACACACGGCGTCCATTAGCCGTTGGAATGCCTGCGCGGCGTTCTTGAGGCCGAACGGCATCCATATGAACTCGTAGAGTCCGAACGGCGTGATGATTGCCGTCTTGGGCACATCCTCCGGGCGGACCGGGATCTGGTTGTAGCCTCGCACCAGATCCACCTTCGAGAATATCGTGGCCCCGGCCAAATGGGCGTTGAAGTCCTGGATGTGGGGCACGGGGTATCGGTCCTCGGTGGTAGCGACGTTCAGCCGCCGATAATCCCCGCAAGGTCTCCAGCCCCCGTTTGCCTTGGGGACCATGTGGAGTGGGGATGCCCATGGGCTGTTGGAAGGGCGAACGATCCCCAAGGACTCCATCGTGCGGAACTTCTGCCGTGCCAGGCGTAGCTTGTCAGGCGGCAGTCGGCGTGCTCGTGCGTGGAGGGGTGGGCCGGTAGTTATGATATGATGGACCACCCCGTGCTTGGGTGTCGACGACCGGAATTGCGGGGCCATAATATCTGGGAATTCCGCCAGAGCCCGAGCGAAATGGGAGTCCACGGACGACAGTGGGCGTACAATGGGGTCATTCAGCCGCAACGCAATGGGCTCCATCGTGGCGGCGTGGACCAAGCGCTGCTGCCTGACGTCCACCAGGAGAGAATGAGCCCGCAGAAAGTCAGCCCCGAGCAACGGCTGGGAGACGTCGGCAATTGTAAACTGCCACGTGAAATGACTGGCGCCGAAAACGATGTGCACCATGCGGACGCCATAAGTCCGAATGTGGCTCCCGTTTGCAGCGGTGAGGATGGGCCCCTGCTTCCCAGAACGAATGTCCAGCAGCGAAGGGGGCAGGACGCTCAGCTCCGCCCCGGTATCCACGAGGAAGCGGCCCCCGGAGCGCCGGTCCCAGGCGAAGAGGTGGTGAATCTGGCCGGCCGCCGCGGGGACTATTGGCAGCCGGCCCCGGCGTTTCCCGGGAACGTGCACGGCTGGCGGCATTGTCGGGCTGCAGCACCCCAGCGCTGGTGGTAATAACACCAGTGCCTCCTGCTGGTGCTGGCTGGAGCCTGCTGGTGTGGGACTGCAGGTGCATGTGCGGGTGCAGGACCCGCAATGGCCACCGGGGGCGATCTCGCAAGCCACCGGGGCATAGCTGTCACTCCTTCCACAGCTCCCCCCGCCCGACCGGAGAAAATTGGGCGCTGCTCGAGTGACGTTTAGCGCGCTGACGTCATCACGGCGCGCCGCCCACAGCGCGTCCGCGCGCCTGCCGAGGGCCCGGGTGTCATCGAAGGAGGCGTCTGTGAGCTGCAGGCGGATGTCGGCCGGCAGCAGGTGCAGGTAAGTATATTCAAACATCAGGCACGGTCTGTGCCCGTCGAGCAGCGCGACCATCTCCTTCAGGAGGCTAGATGGGCGCCGGTCACTGAGGCATGGCATGTGGAGGAGCCTTTCGGCCCGCTCCATTCGGGTTAGCCCGTAGGTTTGGAGCAGCAGCTCCTTAAGGGCTGTATATTTATCGTGGGCCGGTGGGTCCTGGAGGAACTCCGTGACTTCTTCGGCCGTGTCCTGGTCAAGGGCTGCCACCAGGTGGAAAAAACGGGTATCATCTGTTGTGATGCCCCGCAGCTGGAACTGGGCCTCCGCTTGGTAAAACCAAACGCGAGCCCGGGTGGTCCAGAAAGTCGGGAGCTTGATAGCTACCGCGTCGACAGCTGCGGCCTGGTCGGCCTGCGAGCCGGACGGACGGTCGGCTATCCATCGTTTGTCCATCCTAGTATGAATGGACCGTCGAGGTCACCAATGTGGCACGTCGGAAGAGGCCCGAAATAAAGGCGAGAAGCCGGGTATTTCGGGACGTTCTGTTTTATTATTCCTCGGTTATCAGACGGGTCGAGTCTGCCGGAATGGCTTTGCGCCCAAAACCTTGTCCTTATATACATAGTACCGGACCGCCCCCCTGGACTGGTCCATTCCTGTGCCGAGGGGTCGGTAGTGGTATGGCCCGACCCTTGGGAGCCGCCACACTACCACCTATCTAATGTTCTACCATTGTCATTTGTTTGTCTCCAAATTCAAACGTTTGACTTTTAGTAATGGTGTGGTGTGCACAGTCTTATCAAATATCAACAAACACTCCCTTATCTATCACATCAGTGTACCTTGCATTTATTGACCAAACATACTTACTCGACGACACAAGGAGCTGCAGATGCTGGTTTATAAAAACAGACACAAAGTGCTGGAATAACTCAACGGGGAAGGCAGCATCTCTGGAGAACATGGATAGGTGATGTTTCAGGTCGAGAACCTTCTTCAAACTGATTGTAATACAGGGAGGGAGAAAGCTGGAAGAGGTGAAGGGGCAAGACAGTCTGGCAAGTGATAGGTGGATAGAGGTGAGAGGGATTTTTGATTGGCAGATGTTTGATCAAAGGCTAGAGATGAAAAGACAATGTGAGACAATAGGAGATAATGATCGAAGAGGCGCAACGTGTGAAGCAAGAGGAAGGTAGAATGGGACTAGGGAAAGGCGACTAAGTTGCCAGTCTTTTCCGATTATCGAAACGTATAAAATTATTAAGGGGTTGGACACGTTAGAGGCAGGAAACATGTTCCCAATGTTGGGGGAGTCCAGAACCAGGGGCCACAGTTTAAGAATAAGGGGTAGGCCATTTAGAACAGAGATGAGGAAAACCTTTTTTAGTCAGAGTTGTGAATCTGTGGAATTCTCTGCCTCAGAGGGCAGTGGAGGCCAATTCTCTGAATACATTCAAGAGAGAGCTAGATTCCATGGAGTCCTCTTCGTGGAGAGCTAGATAGAGCTCTTAAGGATAGCGGAGTCAGGGGGTATGGGGAGAAGGCAGGAACGGGGTACTGATTGAGAATGATCAGCCATGATCACATTGAATGGCGGTGCTGGCTCGAAGGGCCGAATGGCCTTCTCCTGCACCTATTTTCTATTGTCTATTGAAAGGGAAAAATGGGTGAGTATCCAGGTGGACACAGGGAGGAGAGGGGTAAAAGAGAAGTGGAAAGGGGGAGTGGGTGAAGGTTGAGTAGGCAGGGTCCATGGAGCGCAGGAGGATGATGGTGATCTTATAAAGGTATACAAAATGATGAGAGGAATAAATCGGGTATATGCACACAGTCCTTTGCCCAGAGTAGGGGAATCGAGGACCAGAGGACATAGGTTCAAGGTGAAAGATTTAATAGGAATCCGAGGAGTAACTTTTTCACACAAAGGGTGGTGGGTGTATGGAACAAGCTGCCAGAGGAGGTAGTTGAGGCTAGGACTATCCCATCGTTTAAGAAACAGTTAAGACAAATACATTGATAGGACAGATTTGGAGGGATATGGACCAAACGCAGGCAAGTGGGACTAGGGTAGCTGGGACATTGTTCGTCGGTGTGGGCAAGTTGGGCTGAAGGGCCTGTTTCTACACTGTATCACTCTATGACTCTAATTCCCTGGTTAACTTATCCATGACCACCCAAACCACCCCCTCCCCAGGTACCTTCTCATGCAACCACAGGAAACGCAACACCTGTCCCTATACCTCCTCCCTCAACTCTGTCCAGGGACCCTGACAGTCCTTTCTGGTTAGGCAGAGGTTCACTTGCACCTCCTCCAACCTCACCTACTGTATCTGTTGTTCAAGATGTGGACTCTTGTACATCGGTGAGACCGAACGTAGACTGGGCGATCGTTTTGCTGAACACCTTCGCTCAGTCCACCTGACCCTATCTGATCTCCCTGTTGCTAAACATTAATTCCCGTTCATAGAAAAATAAGTGCAGGAATAGGCCATTCGGCCCTTCGAGACAGCACCGCCATTCAATATGATCATGGCTGATCATCTAAAATCAGTATCCCATTCCTGCTTTTTCCCCATATCCCTTGATTCCTTTAGCCCAAAGAGCTAAATCGAACTCTCTCTTGAAAACATCCAGTGAATTGGCCTCCACTATCTTCTGTGGCAGAGAATTCCACAGATTCATAACTCTCTGGGTGAATTTTTTTCCCTCATTCCCGCACTGACCTTTCTGTCCTCGGCCTCCTCCATTGTTAGAGTGAGACTAATCGTAAATCAGAGAAACCGCATCTCATATTTCGCTTGGGCAGCTTATAACCCAGGAATATGAATATTGATTTATCCAACTTCAAGTAACCCCTGCATTCCGTCTCTCTCCATCCATCGACAATTTAAAAAAAAGTCTGATTTCTACTTTCAAATACAGCAACCCTTGTATCTGTTAAGGACTCACATGAACTGTTCTCAATATGCGTAAAAGTTTTGGCCCAGAAATTTAATAGCCTGGCTTTGCTTATTTCAACAGATTACAGCGGAAAATGAAGCAAATCTCAAATTCAAGGAGATTCCAATCATTCTGCCTGTCAACTGTCAGCGTTCCACTCCGAGGGCTTTGACTTCCAATAATTGGACCCGAGCGTTCTGATAATTACAGTCATGGAAATACCAGCAGCCGAGTGGTACTCTTCAAATGTGTACTTCATTCAGTTAGTTTGCACAATCTGGCTTAAGTAGTAGTAAATGTTTGCCTCAGGTCCTCACCAACAGAATAAGGAACAAATGTTTGCCTCAGGTCCTCCACCAACAGAATAAGGAATAAGGTTGATTAGTAGGACTAGATGTTACAATCCCTAAGAACCTAACCCATGTTAGGTGGCATAGGTAGTCATACTCACAGCGTTGATCCTATTGCTCAGAGATTCTGTGAGGATCTCACTCCATGAATTTCAGGTACAAGTATTCAGCCTTAACATGATCAGGATTCAAATACCAAGGGGCTACAGTGAGTGATCATTGTTGTAATACCCCTCACCGATTTATGTACACACCCAGTCTGCAGTGAAACATGCAGCAAGTTCACACAAAGATGACCATGACCGCTGGTCAGTTCCTGCTGAGGAAGAAAGCATTCGCACAATAGAAATATAGGGAGTTACACAAATTTCTTGTCCTTTAATTTCTAAAGTAATCTTTGCCTCAACCAGCCATCTAATTTAGATAATGATTAAGCAAGATAACAAATTTATGTTCATCGTTACCATCCACTGTGGTAACGCGGATCTTTCAGCATGCATATACAAATCATTACGATCAAGTAAATTCATAAAAGGCCTTTACATACAAATTTACAATTGCAGTGCAAATATACGAGAAAGTCAAATCTAGTTTATTGTCATCTGAGCCAATCCTCTATCTGGTCATGATGCAACCAGCGAGGTATAGGTACAACAAAAATCTTGTTTGCAGCAGCATCATGGGCACACGGCCTCAGACCCACACAAAATATAAATTATTCCTAAATTACACAAATTCTGCCAGAGAGTATCAAAAAAGGACTATGCAAAAACACCAGGCATTAGTTTGAAACAAAATTAGAAAAAAACCAAGTCTATGGCAGTGCAAGAGGTGGTCTGTAGTGTTCTGTTACCTTAGCAGCATGTTGTGACTGGACTGTCACCTTATTTCCTTGTCTGGACACCACTGTGTATGGTTGTGGAAAGAAGGGTGTGTCCATTTTGCTTGGACTTTCTCTCCTCACTAGCACCTCACCTCTTGGTATCACATCCGATAGTCTGACACCTCATCTCCTGTTTGCAGAGCTTTGATGCCCCTTTTTTACCCTGCATAATGATCTCTCACTTCTTGGTCATTTACCATGTCACTAACCCATGGTATTTTGGTCCGGATTTTCATTCCAAACAACAACAATTCTGCCGGACTCTTCCCTGTTGTGCTCTGTGGTGTAGCTCTTTATGCTGCTACATATGATAAGAGGATCTCCATCCTCTTCTCTAGAAATTTGTTCTGACATTCTACTTATCCATTAGCTTGCGGCGACTTTAGTGTAACTTTGTGATGGTGCACACCTGTGATCTTCATATAGCCAGCAAACATCTGAGAAATGAACTGTCCATTGTCTGAATGTAATGTTATTGGTAGTCTGTGTCTTGCAAAGATTTCCTTCAAAGCTGCCAGTCTTTTCCGATGTTGTAGACTTCATTATCGCATACTCATAATATCTGCCATAGTAGTCAATCACAACTAGTATTGACTCTCCTGATGGAAGTGGGCCTAGAAAATCTACATCAACATCTTCCCATGGTCCTGTCGATAGCATTGTGCTTTGTATTGGTTCAGGTGGATTGGGTCTGCTTACCATCTGACATCCATGGCATGACCTCACATTTTGTTCCAGATTTTTTTCCATCCTTGGCCACCATACTTCAGTACAAAGATTTTGTTTAGTTGCACAACTCCTATATGTCCTTTGTGAACCAACACAATCATCCTTGACCTCAGCTTTGTTGGCACTACAATCCTGTTTGTGCATAGTTCATCTTGGATACTTGCATATATTCTGTGTGGACATTCCTCCAATCACCTCGTTGGATCCGCTCTCTAACATTTTGTCGTTCTGGTTCCTTGTCCAAATCTTTTATTTCCCTTGTTCTCATTTCTCTTGGTGTGGAGTGTACTGCAACAAATCGTACAAATGATTCTGCTTCTGTCTCCAGTCTCTTGCGGCTTCAGCAATCTGGATAATGAGTCAGCTATGTTGTTCTTTCCAGCGATGTGGATCACTCTGTATTTGTACTGTTGGAATCTTTTCTGTCTGGGAATATCTTCTTTCTACTTCCATCAATGACCTGCTGGCATACGCTATGACTCTCAATTGTCCCGCATGCTTCTATACGAGTACCGCTCCAAGGCCCAGTGCAGTGAGGTTGCATTTGCAATAATCTGGGTTGACGCCTTTGGATCATAGTATCCCAATATTTGGGCACTCATTAAACTTTGTTTCAACATCTGAAATGCAGTTCTTTGTTCTGGACCAAACACAAATGCGCATTCTTCGTTGTCAATCTCCTCAGTGGCTCTACCACAGTCGTTAGGTTTGCAATAGATCCTGCACAAAAATTCACCAAAATAAGAAAACTCCTAACTTCCGTTGCATCTCTTGGTTCTCGAACTTCTGCCACAGCTTCACTCTTGCCCTCATCTGTAATGAGTCTGAAGAAGGGTCTCGACCCAAAACGTCACCCATTCTTTCTCTCCAGAGATGTTGCCTGTCCCGCTGTGTTACTCCAGCTTTTTGTGTTTCTTATTGATGCCATTACTGGTCACCTTGTAGCCTATAAACACAAATTCTGAAACACCAAGCAAACATTTGGCCGCATTCACTGTCAATCTATGTTGGGTATGCAAATCTGATTTAAATTACTTTTAATATGAAATGACTTTTAATATTAAATAACTTTACATATGAAATGACTTGCGCGATTGTACGGATACTCAAAGGGGACTTAAGATGGTGCTAACATGAATACAGGCACGTTTGAATACTTGTGTGTATCCGAGATTTATTCATAGTCCAATTACAGCACAAATACACAACAATTTGGCGACGAGGATGGGATTCCTCTAACAGGAACAGATTGCGGTCATTTTGAAGTTTTCGCACATCAATCGTGTTCGCTTGCCAGAAATAGCTAAGCCACCTACATAGGTGCCATGCAGCCCAAGTTCAGCCGCCGCCCTTTTTGTCCCCAGCAACCGCCACCGACGGCGAGTATCCGAGTATCGGAGAGCAGCGACGGTGATAACGGTTAAATTGTGTTGTTGTGAACCGAGTATTAATAGTGTAACCATGGCTAATCCAATTGTTGGGAATGTGCCCCAGTTAGAATCTGGTTATACTATTGAGGAATGGACTGAAGTCTTGGAGGCGTAGTTCACTTCAAATGATGTCACGTCAGAAGAGAAGAAAAGGGCATTGTTCCTTACAGGTTTAGGAAGCAAGGGTTACCACACCCTTTGAGCATTGCTCCAGCCAGCTAAGCCTGCAAGTAAAACATATCAGGAATGTAAGGATGCTTTAATTGCTCATTTCTCGGCAAAACCAACAGAAATAGTGCAAAGATATCGATTCTATACCTGCATCCAAGCAAATGAAACAATCCTTCAGTTCATAGCAAAGCTTCGACAGTTAAGTGAGGGGTGTAATTTCACGGAACTGGAGAATATGCTGAGAGTCAGTTTGGCGTTAGGGTGTGCAGATGTGAACATCCAGCGGAAACTGTTGGGTACACAAAATTTAACCTTTGAGAACGCAGTCAATATTGCGACAGCGATGGAGGTTGCCAAACAAGATGTAGAGCAGATCCAGAAGATCGGAAGGCCTCCAGAGAATACTACCTCCATCAATCAGCTTCAAAGGAAGGCGTTTGAACTACAGAAGACAAGGAGTTAACCAAGGACACCCAAAGACGAGGGTCTCTACTCTAAGAAATGCTGGAGATGTGGTGGCAGCCACGAGCCAGCGAGGTGCAAATTTCGAGATGGCAGGTGCTTCAGATGCTCTGGAATGGGTCACACTAAGTCAGTGTGAGGCTGTTAGAGCCTACCAGCGGAGGAGAGGACAATCTCAGAAAAAAGCAAATCATTTGGAGGAGGCAGCTTCGAATTCATCATCAGAAAAAACCATGAGCCACTTGGACAATGAATCAATCAATGTTGTCGAACTCTGAACCGTATAAAGCCACTTTGATAGTGAACGGCAGGGAGATACAATTAGAAGTTGACACGGGAAGTCCATGGACTATCGTACCAGAAGAAGTCTTCAGCAAACTCGGTAAAGACCCTAGGCTAGATCCCAGTAGCATCAAGCTGAAATCCTACACTGGAGAGAAGGTTGACATCTACGGACAAGCAGCGGTACAGGTACAGCTCGAACCTCACCGTAAGCCCGAAATGCTGACCCTAGTGGTAGTAAAGAAAGGTGCAAGCCTAATGGGAAGAGACTGGTTAAGGAGGTACCCTGGATTGTTGTTAAAGCTAGTCAGCCAGAACACGCCTGATTCAAGATTAAGTCCACCGAGTAGTATGCACAGTTTGCAAGATGCCATGGACACAGTACTCAACAGACACGCCAAACTGTTTGATAACAGCTGCCATGGAGTACTGAAGGGATACCAAGCTAAGGTATATCCACAAGACGAAAACAGGGGAGCAAAGTTTTACAAGGCAGCTCCTGTTTCATATGCTGCTAGAAAGCAGATTGATGCCGCATTGGATAACTTGCTGCAGCATGGCATTATCAAGCCTGTGAAGACAGCAGATTTCGCATGCCCGATCATAGCTGTTCCGAAACCAGATGGGAGAATGAGAGTCTGCGGCAACTACAAGCTCACAGCAAATAAGGTGCTGAAAGTCGAACAGCATCCTCTTCCAACTTTGGAGGATCTACTGCAGGAACTAGGAGGAGAAAAGTTCTCTAAACTAGACCTCTCCTATGCCTATCATCAAATAGAGTTAGACCCTAGAGCTCAAAAGTTCACCACGATTAACACACAAAAAGGTCTCTTCGAGTATACCAGGCTGCCCTTTGGGATATCTAGTGCACCAGCCATGTTCCAGAGAACAATGGAGAGTCTGCTAGTCGATATTCCCTTACCATACCTTGATGATATCATCATCAGCAGAAAGACTGACGAAGAGCACCTCAGGAACCTGGAAGTGGTCCTGTCAAGACTAGAGACCAATGGGTTACGTTTGAAGAAGAAGTGTGCACTGATGCAAAAGTCAGTCGACTATCTCGGTCATCGACTGAACAAGAATGGTCCTCGTCCTCTTCAAGACAAAGTTGATGCGGTGCGTGAAGCAAAGCGGCCTGTGAACCAAAGCCAACTCCAGGCATACCTCGGTTTACTGGGGTATTACAGGAGATTACACCATTGACTCAGATGCTGAAGGCAGAGTACAGATCAGTAGATTCAAAGAGTGGGAGGAGAAGAAGCAAGCCTGATCCCAAGTTCAAATGGGGAAAGGAACAAGAGCAGGCATTCCAGAGATCCAAGCGTCTTCTTCAGAGTAATAGTGTGCTGACACATTACGATCCAGCCAAACCCATTCTGCTCCAAATGGATGCAAGCCCCTATGGCTTAGGTGCTGTGATAAGCCATGTTCAATCAGGTGGACAAGAACGCCCGATAGCTTTCGCTTCACGCACTCTCTAGCCCAGCGAAATGAACTACATACAATATGAAAAGGAGGGTTTATCGATAATCTTCGGACTGAAGAAGTTCCACAAGCAGTTACATGGAAGGTCTTTCACCATTGTGACTGATCACAAGCTTCTGATGGGACTGTTTGGAGACCACAAGCCGGCCAGCCCGATGGCCTCTGCTCGCATAGCAAGATGGCACATGATCCTGTCTGCCTACAGTTACAAGATAGTCCATCAAGAAGGCAAGAAACACTAGAATGCAGATGCGTTGTTGCGCTTGCCGATCCACGAAGAGGACTCCATGGAATCATCCGGAGCTTGCCAAGCTTGATGAAGCACCAGAGACACGCAGCAACATGCTCGCTGATCTGGACACACGCCCTGTTGATGCACAGGAAGTGAAGAGAGCCACCAAGAAGGACAGAGTTCTCTCCAAGGTAAAGAACCACATCTTGGAAGGGTGGCCAAGTGCAAGGAATCTTCCAGAAGTAGTAAAGCCCTTTGCCAGCAAGAAAGAAGAGCAGTCAGTGGAGGATGACATAATCCTGTGGGGACCACGAGTGGTTATCCCAGGTAATCTGGAGATAAGGACTAGAATCCTTGAAGAACTTCATACCACGCACCCTGGCATTGTGAAAATGAAGGCATTGGCAAGATCATACGTCTGGTGGCCAGGAATCAACAAAGAGTTGGAACAACAAGTGAGAAGTTGTCCAAGCTGTCAGCAGAGTCAGCATAGTCCTGTTACAGCCCCAATCCATTCATGGGAGTTCCGAGAGACCGTGGAATAGAATTCACTGTGACTATGCCAGCATCGACAATGAGAATGTGCTGATTGTGGTCGATGCTCACGGCAAATGGACTGAAGCCATGCGGGTGAAACACGCAACAGCATCAACAACAGTGATTGCCCTGAGGTGGTTGTTTGCAACTCGTGGGTTACCAGAAACGGTGGTCACAGACAATGGTACGCAGTTTGTGTCTGAAGAATTTGCCAAGTTCCTCAGCAGCAACAACATCTGCCACATTCAAACATCACCCAAGCACCCGTCCAGCAACAGACTAGCAGAAAGAGGGGTACAGACGGTGAAAGCAGGTGTGAATAAAGGAAAAGGAACAGACCTGGAACTAAAGGTCCAGAAGTTATTGCTGACGTACCAAGTCACGCCTCAAGGAACGACCGGAAAGTCACCCAGTGAACTAATGTTCAGAAGAAAGATCCGCATTAAACTTAACAGTCTGCGACCCGATCTCAGCAAAACTGCTCGAAGGAAAAAACAGGCAGCAGATCGAGGAAGCAAGAAGCGAGTCTTTGATGTGAATGATCATGTCATGGTCAAGAACTTTACATCAGGTCCCACTTGGCTTTACGGAATGATAGCAGAAGTCATCAGTGAAATCCTATACAATGTAAAGTTGAGTGAGGGAAGAGTCGTTCGTCGTTATGTCGATCAAATGAGAGCTTACTTGCCAAAAGGTGACGAACACACCCACTTCCAACAAAGAGAAGTGGTTCAACCAAACTATCCACTGATAGATAGTAGGTGTAGATCCTGGATGCACTTCAGAGAGGGACGAACATTTAATCCACAGTGATAACAAAACATCCCAACCAGAGCCGGATATTTCGGAACAAATGAAAAATCCAACACAGACAGATAGACGCAGGTCTAATAGAATTACAAGAACACCTAAAAGATTTGAGGATTATGTTCTGTATAAGTGAACCTACGTATATACTAGCAATGTATTGTGTATTTTGTTTGACACATGTTCGTACGATATGCAGGTCTGTTGGTTGATATTATGTGACGTTAGAAATGAAATTGTGTTTACCTGCCTCCTTGTTAAAGGGGGAGGAATGTTGGGTAAGCGAACCTGATTTAAAATGAAATGACTTTTAATATGAAATGACTTTTAATATGAAATGACTACAAATGAAATGACTTGCGCGATTGTACGGATACTCAAAGGGGACTTAAGATGGCGCTAACATGAATACAGGCACGTTTGAATACTTGTGTGTATCCGAGATTTATTCATAGTCCAATTACAGCACAAATACACAATAATCTAGCAGCCTTCAACCGAGCCAATGTCTGCCTGAGTCTCTCATCATGTTCGTCACGTGTGGTACCATAAATGATGATATAATCTGAAATGTTTGCAGTTCCAAGAATCCCTTGAATTACCTTGTGAATTCCATACTGGTAAATCTCTGGTGCTGCATTGACTACGAACAACAACCTCTTATATCAGTAGTCCACAATGTGTGATAAAAGTCGTTATATTCCTTGACTCTGGGTCTAACTCCAACTGATAACCCCACTTTAGATCTAGCTTTGAAAATACTTTGCTTGTAGATAGTTCTTGAAGGACCTCGTCAACAGTAGATATGGGGTGTCTCTCTCATATTATTGCCTCATTTACTTGTCTCATGTCCTCACAAGAGCCTTATCTCTCCATTTGGTTTTGGTACTTCTACAACTGAACTGACCCATGGTGTCGATTTTTCAACAGATTCAATGATATCCTGTTCAATGAGCTCTTGGATCACAAACTCAACCTTTTCTCTTAATCCAAATTGAGTTCTTCTAATTGGTTGTGCTACAGGCATAACATTTGGGTTGATCTTGAGTTTAACTTTACGATCACCCAATTTTCCAATGTCTTTAAATACTGGCTTGAACTTCTCCTCAAAGTCTGTATTGTCTTCAATGAGTTCTCATTTATCCCAATGTGTACCACACCTAATGTTTGGGCAGTCTCTCTACTCACGAGTGGCTCTCCTTTCTCCTTGAAGACTACAAATCCAGCCATAGTGTGCTTATCATCTGCTTGGACCTCTCTCTCCCTTGAAATATCAAACCATCTGGAGTAGTTTTAAGGATACAATTTCGTGTCACGCTTCCTTGAAGTGCATTTTATCTTATTTCGTATTAAGTCTTCCCACAGTGCTGTATCGATAACATTACTATCACTTCCAGAGTCTATTACAATGTCTACTTCCACATCTCCAATCCTCACCGGCACCGTGCATTCTTATTGTTGGTAACAAAAGCATATCCTGCATCTATCTGTGTTTCTTCACATTTACATTCACTCGAACATTCATCAACATGGCCCAAATTTTGACAAGAATCCACCTCTCTGCCCTCTTCTCCCTCCAAATCTATGTTTTTCCATCATCTCGCTTTGGTTTGCCTGGGTCTTTTTTTCCACACTTTCTGCAAGTTTGACCCCTGGCACAACAGCATGAATCCATGGCAAAATGTCCAGATTCCCACATCTAAAACACTCAAGTCATCTTCAGCTTTGGAATGATTCTTACCTTGTCCATGTCCCTTGCGAGTGCCAGTAGAAGTCATCTTAACATGGTTTCCTCCATCCAATCTCGGTCTGAAACTGAGTTTCCACAGCTTCAAATGACACAGCAATTGTCAGTGTTTCCGCTAATGTTATGCGTCTCACCTTTCTCAAACCATTTGATTTGCAACTTTGTACAACCTGATCTCTGAT
Source organism: Rhinoraja longicauda (assembly GCF_053455715.1). NCBI lineage: Eukaryota > Metazoa > Chordata > Chondrichthyes > Rajiformes > Arhynchobatidae > Rhinoraja > Rhinoraja longicauda. The sequence goes on from NC_135981.1 coordinate 26,572,534, forward strand.
TTGATTCTCAAACTCAGCTCCATAGTTGCAGCCCTCAGCAACCTGACACAATCTTGTGACAAACTCAGCAATGCTTTTCCCCTCTCTCTGTGTCGTCTTGCAAAATACATGTCATTGAAATGTAGCATTTATTCGCACCACATAATGTTTCTTCAAAGCAGCAACAGCTATCACATAATCTGCTTTGCCTCCTGTCTCTGGAAGTATTTGGAAAATCTCCTGAACTGAAGCTCCAGCAGTGTACAATAACAATGCTCTCCGTCATGTGTTGCTCCTTCAACAAACAGTCTAAGGCTGTCTGCGAAAACATCAAATTCCTCTGACCATGCCTCCCACCTTGCACTCACCACACTCGCTTCTCTACTATGGTTGAATGGATTCAAATTTCTAATTCCAGCTGCTTCGTTAAACGCCATATCTGCTTCAAAAGTTGAACTAAACAATTACTAGTTCATCCTTGTCGCCAATGTCAGATCCTTCCCTTGATCCGAATATAATAAACACTGCAAGGACACTGAACACAGAACATTTTTTTTATTCCTCCTCCATTCCTTTACATCCCGACAACATGTGTCCTCTGCCCCTTCTGACTCATAGTAACACGTGATACATTTAAATAGGATGTCAGTTACCATAACATCTATCAGCAGGTTGAGCGACTTAGTACTGAGCAAAGACCTTGAGAAACAAATAACTAAGCCACATTCTTACACAGACTGGTTTTAAAAACCAGAATCAACAGCAATGGTTGCAAATTAATATTTAAGGCAAGGTTTTCTGATGCATCCATCTATTTTAGCAGACAACTTCATAAGTGCAGGTAAGTGATAGCATATTGACATTCATTCGCTTCAGGACATGATTTACTGTAGAATACAAAGTGGGATAGTGGCCCACTTTAGTGTACCATGATATAATTAACATTCATTTAGGGCTTTGTATGCAAATAGGAGGAGCTTGAAATCGATTCTGTACCATACTGGGAGCCAGTGGAGAGAGGACAGAATCGGGGTGATGTAGTCCCTTTTAGGGGTACCGATCAGGAGTCTTGCTGCGGCGTTTTGGACCAATTGCAGGCGGGGCAGGGATGATTGGCTGATCCCAATGTATAGGGAGTTGCAGTAGTCCAGGCGGGAGGAAATAAATGCGTGGATGATTTTTTCTAGATCGTCAAATTGGAGCAGTGGTTTGATTTTAGCTATGGTACGAAGCTGGAAGAAACTGGCTTTTACCACAGAGTTGACTTGCTTGTCAAACTTAAAAGCGGAGTCAAATATCACACCAAGGTTTTTGACATGAGGTTTGACTAGGGTAGATAGACTTCCAAGACTGCCTGTTGTCGTTTTGATGAAGTGGGGGGGTGGGGGGAATAGGATGACCTCAGACTTGCTCTCGTTTAACTGAAGGAAGTTTTGTGCCATCCAACATTTTATGTCCTCAAGGCAGTGCATGAGGCCGATTAAATTTGACCGGTTGTTGGGTTTCAGGGGGAGATAAAGCTGTGTGTCATCAGCATAGCAATGGAAAGAAATGCCGTGCCTTTGAATAATTTGGCCGAGGGGAGGCATGTACAGAGAGAAGAGAATGGGGCCTAGGATGGAGCCTTGTGGAACCCCACAGGAGAGGCTAGCTGGGGAAGAGGAAAAATTGCCTATATGGATGGAGAAACTCCTATTTTTGAGGTAGGAAACGAACCAGCTCAGGGCAGTGTCATCTACGCCAACCCTGTACTGGAGACTGTCAATTAGGATGGTGTGGTCCACTGTATCGAACACTGCGCTGAGGTCGAGAAAGATCAAGATTGCACAGTCGCCGGTGTCTGTTGCAATCCAGATAGGACAACGTCTGTTAAAGATACCACACTCATGCCTACATCTCCAAACTCTTATACTCTGCAGGGTACATTTGTTCCCTGATCACAACCAGTAAAGCCCAGAAAGTTTGAATAGCTTCTGCTTGTGTCTCCATGGAACAAGAAATCTGTTTCAACAATCGTAGCAACATGGAACAGTTGATATAGAAAGTGTTTGCTACTTTCAGAGTAGAAATGATCCACTGTTGTCTTTTAAGAACAGCTACACAAGGATGGATATGGACTTCTCCATGCTACCTCTTATAATCTGTCAGGCAGATCAAACATTTGGATATGTATCAGCTTCAACATTTGCATGTATATTCCTCTAAGTTTTTCGGAGCCACACTCAAATGCCAACTCTCCCTTTGGCAATCACTTCTCTATTTTCCTTTTCATTTGGACTGACAATATTCCTGCTTTTGATACGTCTCTCCATAAAAATCGCAATTGTCTAGCCTAGCCATATTCACATTGCTAATAGCTAAATTGGCACTTTGTGGTGCCAAGCAAAATTAGTGCAAGTGGATAGCAAATCCAGTAATGCATGTTGAAGAACATTCTTTGTTGCAAAAGAGGAATTAGTGCACAAAGACAAAACAGTTGCACACCAGCTTCTTTTCTAGTTTCAGCAGCTGCATCTGCCATCGCAGCACCATGCCCTCTAGGGGAAGGCTCAGTCCTTACACCTAGTTAGCCTCCTTCTACAGAAAAAGGTCCTGACCCAAAACATCACTTCTCCATTTTATCCAGAGATGCTGGCCGACCTGCAGAGTTACTCCAGCATTTTGTGTCTATCTTATGTAGTATTTTCTTTGTGGAGAGTCTTTTCTTTGAGTGGATAGCACGCAACAAAAGTTTTTCACTGTACCTTGGTACATATGACAATAATAAACCGAACTAAACTATGTCTAGCTACCTCTGTGTATGGTTGTGGATCTCTGGCTGCATCTGTTGGTTCCCTTCTTGAACAGGCACCTTCTCTTTGCATGCATATACTGTATATGTATATGGTGGTCTGTATTTGTCTTGGCGTATGTGTTAATGTGTAAGCTGCTGCTAACTAAATATAGACTTTGAGAATCATATGTTGTCTGAGAGGCCTACAACCTAAATTCAGTACAAGGCCTAATTGCAAGTAGACACAAAATGCTGGAGTAACTCAGCGGGTCAGGCAGCATCTCTGGAGAAAATGAACGGGTGACGTTTCGGGTCGAGACCCTTCGTCAGATTGAAAGTGTCAGGGTATTCACATGGATGCATCTTATAACATCTCAATTTCTTTTGGCATGATTGCCAGGTTTAGAGTTTGTGTTGCAGTTCATATGTTAACAATGGAGGGAGGGAGGGAGGGAGGGATAGGACATTACTTGAAATTGGAGAATTCAATGTTCATACCATTGGGTTGTAAGCTATGAGGTGCTGTTCTTCCAGTTTGCGTGTGGCCTCACTCTGGCAATGCAGGAGGCCAAGGACAGAAAGGTCAGAATAGAAATTAGTTAAAATGGTTAGCAACCAGTAAGTAACTCCTGCAGGCCTTGGCGGACACAGTGCAAGTGATGGGTGAAACATCACCAAGTTCACACTTGGTCTTGCTGATCTAAAGAAGGCTATATTGGGAGCACCAAATGCAGTATTGCAAGAACAGCACCCCATATTCCCCCTGGATAGCTTACAATCAAGTAACCCAAGGAGTTATTGCTTGAAGTCCCCCAATTTCATGTAATATCCCCACCACCAACACTCTTTCCTTTGCCACCAGCTCCAGTGCACACGTGATGCGCACACATTTCCACCACCAACTTGCCTGTTCCCTCTACTCCGTACGGTTATTTTCCATCTGCAAATCCCAATTGTTCCTTTTTTATCCCTCCCTCTTAGTCCTACTCTCATTTTCTTCCACCCATATCCCTCCCTCTGGCTTTACATTCCACTCCTCTTCGTTCCTTATTAGACACCCTTCTGCCCCTTTTTACCTCTAACCGTTGTCACTTTCTCCACCTATCTGCCACTCACCTACTTCGTTCAGCGGTATCCACCTATCATTTGCCATGCTTTGTCCCACCCCCACTTCTCTTTGCCAGCTTTCTCCCTCCTACTCCAATCAGTCTGAAGAAGGGATCTGGCCTGAAACGCCAGATGTTCATTCCTTCCACAGATACTGCCTGACCCATTAAGTTCCTCTAGCAGTTTTTTTTTGCTCAAGTTTCCAGCATCTGCAGTTTCTTGTGTCTCTCTTTCTTTAACATCATGTTGATTCTGGCCAATCACATTTTGCTTTTCTCTGTAATTACTTCCTTAATGAATTCAGGCACTTTCCTGACAAATGATGTTAGGCTGACTAGTTTGTAGTTTCCCTACTTGATTTAACTGACAAGCTTGCTGGGCACTTCAGATATCAGACAAGAGGAAACCACATTGGTTTGGGATTGCAACATATAGGTCAGAAACAGTGCCATTCTTTTATCCAGAGATGCTGACTGACCCGCTGAGTAACTCCAGTTTTATGTATCTAATGTCAACGTTCTTTTCATGGTTTCTTTTACCAACACTAGATTGCCTAAAAACCTGAATTCCTTCAAGGTATTCAGAGGCCCACAATAATTCTTACAATCAACTTTAATAAGTTGATTACACAACAATCTCCCATTGTTCACTATTCTCACCAGCAAAGATATGTCTCTAAATTTGCAACACAGGTGCAACCAAGTAATGAGCCTTTACTTAAAGAAAGTATGCAACTTATGCAGCATTATTCAAAGATGTAAAGACATTTCGGTCATTAGATTCATGACATAAGCACCAGGTATACTTGTTGATATTTTTGACTTTTTAAAAAACTTACACAAAAGAACAAATTATGCAGTGTTATAAATGACAACCAAAATATTGAGCATTTGACTACAGAACAAAACTTTGGGACTGACTCTTCACTTCCATCATTATGAAAATATGATGCATTTATCCATATTCATTATTTTATATACCAGGAACAAACTGCATTTAACAAGATTTTTCATTTGAACAGCAATAAATAATTGGCTCTCATTTGATTAACAAACTTGGAACATTTGTAACAAATTGAGTTTCAACTGCAAATGAACTTCATTTCAAACAGAAAATTACATCACCTTTCCCCCATAAACATAAGATTCACAATGAAAAAATGTTTGGGCCCAGTGCCTGGACCAATTCCTAATTAGTGCTAAATTTAGAGGCTTGGAATTAAAAGACAGAAATGCCATTCTACTGAACCAGACTCAATGGGAAGTATTGGTTATTTTGCAGTGTCAGCTAACAACGGAGACAGAAAGACAGAAGATGCCAACTTAATCTGGATTTCAGGCCTTTGTGGGTGAAATGTTGTTGAGTCCAACTCGAATCATTGGCATGAGCATAGATTTATCCCAACTTTCAAACTGCATTGTACAACCTGAACATATATTCTCTGAATTAAATGTCCACTAATTTAACAATTTCAGTATTTGAGATTAACAAATTCTTCTTTTACAAAGGCCACAAAGGTAATAGAATAAATATATTTTGTTTAGGTTCTGTAGCAATGAAGTTTGTGCCCCCTATTTATGTCACACAGCATTTAAGGTTTATTCAGAGCTTTGAAAAATTCCCAAGGGGAGGTTGTCTGGTAATCAAGAGAACTATAAGAAAATAACTGCAGATGCTGGTACAAATCGATTTATTCACAAAATGCTGGAGTAACTCAGCAGGTCAGGCAGCATCTCGGGAGAGAAGGAATGGGTGACGTTTCGGGTCGAGACCCTTCTTAATCAAGAGAACTAAATGGTTACCATTCATGTGTTTTATCCACTGGAGTGTCAGTGTTATGGTATATGGGTTTATAAAATTAATTCCATGAAAGTGCAGAAATTACATTACAATTAAACCTGTAAATTAAGGAACCTTGAGGAACATCAATAAGGTGTTATTTGCCTTATTTTCTATATTTTTGATGTATAGCTAGCCGAATATGCCAAATTTCTTAGGATATGGCAAAGATCTTTCAACTTTCTTTTATCTGTCTTATCCTCACCTGCATAATGAGATTTCACTCATTGTTTCTTTTTTCAACTTCCTAGTTCTTGGCTTTTCCCTTGACCACATCTTGAGACCTGATGGGCTCCCGTAGGCTAGGAGTACTGGCCATTTCCCAGCAAAACACAATATGCCATCGACCACTGCCCAGGACACTCTCTCTGTGTTGTTGCTGATAAGGGCTCATTGTCCCTTCAGAACAGGGATGCCAACTTTAGATGCATGAATTAATGGAGAGTTGATCACGTGATACCATGACCATAACATCATATCCATGTATCAGCAGATCATGAGATTTAATCACATGATCTCTACAAATGATATTAGACTTATCTTAAAAATAAGTCCCCTGCAGTTGAGAATCTTTATTCACAATTTTGAACCAGTAGGTTATATACGAGAAGGTTCAATTACTAATTGCATAATTAATTCTCTCAATTTTTCATACTTTTTTGCTGATCTTTCATTCATTTGTTCTATATCTCTTTAGATCACTGCCTATATCTCTCATTTCCCTTTCCCCTGACTCAGCCTGAATGAAGAAAGGTCTCGAACCAGAAACGTCACCCATTCCTTCTCTCCTGAGTTGCACCAGCATTTTGTGTCCATCTCTCAATTTGATACGCAGTCTCTGCTAAGTTACACAGATTTCTGGGATTCTGAAATGAGTTTCAGGTCATTGCTGCCTACAAATCCAGCATTCTGTCCTCAAGAGATGCAAATGCATCATTGCAGCACTGAATATGCCAAGTTAAAGCAGAGAACACATCTACAAAAAGATTCTGGGGACACTAACTGCAGATATTCCAAGTTATGTGGCCAAGAAATCATAAACAAGTGTGGAAACCAAAAACAGGAGGAAAATTCTGTCTGTCATTGTATCAAAATGTGACAAAGCTTGCCTTTGATTCAGGATGTGGGTTCAAAATCAACTCCATTCCAGAAGTTAAAAATTCAGACTGATATTCCAGTGCACTACGAAGAGATTACAGAATTGTAATCAAGACAAGATGCTATCTCATCAGAAACCCAAAAAGGATACATTATGGGAATTGTTGCTTTTGATAAATTAATTTGCAAGAATGAAAAATATTTCATTTCTTCCAAATTGCATGATAGCAATATCAAAAATGTATTCTGCCACTGGAACATGAGTTGATCCAAGATTCCTCTGGCTCAGAATTATGTTGTGTAGGGCAGTGACTTCAGCACTGGGTTCTGGAGGAGACTATGGTTTTCAATTTACACAAAGCCTATGGCAGACTTCATGGAGGAATAGAGTTGTGAAACATGGGCAATGAAACGGGATGAAAAGGTATTTGTGGGAGGGAACAGATGGGAGAAACGATTCAGGGTCAGATGTGTGGAGGATTATTCAACATTTATTCAGGATAGTGTTGGTCATGGGAGAGTGACGCTACGAAATGGCAACAATTCTAAGGGACAGTAAAGTTGGAGAGTGGCAGTGGAGGCAACTAATAATGACAGAAAACGAGCACCTACCTGGAGCAAGTAGCATGCCTCTGACTGGGTAGGGTAAAATCTTTAACTAATACCAAAGCAGACATTTTAGTTTTCAAGTTAAATTATGCAGACCTTGAATTCACAGCAGCGTTCTACTTAAGTCAAATGAGAGCTGCAAACCGTATGATGTTGTGAACATCTGTTAACCTCCATGTGCTGGGAAATAACCTGCACATAGCCGTTCACAATTTTGGGCTTTAATCTTGTTTGATCCGAAAATGTCCAGTATTTAAAAAAATATGTTGCAAATAGGTAGGTTAATTGGCTGGGTAAATGTAAAAATTGTCCCTAGTGGGTGTAGGATAATGTTAATGTACGGGGATCGCTGGGCGGCACGGACTTGGAGGGCCGAAAAGGACTGTTTCCGGCTGTATATATATGATATGATATGATAAATAGATCTGTAGAGTTGTATATCTCTGTGAAAGGCGATTGAAGATATTAATGATAATATAATTCATTTGGAGTAATTGCAGTTGGAATCCTAGCAAGATTTTCAGAAGAAAACTGTTCAACAATTTCATGATGATATGAACAAGTTAGTAACTGGCAGTAATCTACATTACCAAGCTAAATGTGCTTTTATAAAAAATCTTTACTAAATTTCCATTTTTAAAAGTTTTTGGAGATGATTTTAACAGTAAGATTGGGTAGCAAATGAATTGTTTTCTTGTAAGCAAAGAGAGTAGCTTGCCACGGAGACAAATCATGAAGGAATCCATATCAAGACTTTCCCTTGCAACACATTCATTCATATCTTCATCCAAACAAAGAATAAAAGTAATCATGTTTGCTGCTGAGCGTAATTATAAGCATAATTTTACAGTAATTCACACAATGGGGGAATAACTTTAATGTTGCAGATGCCCTTGACTGTTAGTAAATGCAGTGTGATGGATCATTTCCTGACAAAGCTAGAAGATACTTATGGGTCAGCAAGTCACATGGGAGGCCACTGGAAAATAAGTTAAGTTTTAGGTTGAATTAGGCAGTACGTTTACTTTTATTTTGAACAGAAGTTGGGATATCAAGACTCTGCTCCAGGTCAGTGTAACCAAAATGCTTAGAAAATTTAGGGTTTACCTGAATATGACAGATTGAAAAATCGGTGATATTTTTTTATCTTTGAGGTACTGGAATTGAACATACTGAAATTGAGGAAAAAACATATCTAGCCAAGGTGGGCAAGGCTGAGTAAATAACACAAAAGCTAGGTTAAATTCAAATATTTGTTTGTGGATTTTGGAAGAGATTGCAAAAATTATGATAATGATGAATAATGACCAGACCTTCAAAGGGATCCAGATAAGTTTTTGGAAAGAGGAGAACACTGAAGATTAAAATGTACAAATGTATTAAGAGTTTGCTGGGACTAATGCTGCTTATTGAGTTACATCAATTGCCAAGAGCCGACATGCTTACAGTGAAAATAAGAACCTCCAGGAAATTACTCTTAAATGAGTTTAAATTTTCTCCTTTTCCCCCAGGATATGAAAGGAATAAACATGATACAATAAGGGGAAATTTTGCACTTCAAAATTGATTACGTTTTGGGTCAGGTGGGGTTTAAAATTGAAATCGAAACCAAACTTATTCTAGATATTGGTGGTTGGATGGACATCGATTCCAGGAAGCAGATTCCTTTTTGTATATTTGAATTGGGTTCATGCCTCAAATTAAATCTCACATTGACTTTCTAAGTTCCCGAACAGGTGCCCAATGCTGAAACCTGTTTGCAAATCCTTGGTTGCAAAATGTAGACAAAAATGTCAATCGAGTATTGCTGTTAAGTTCACCAGAACCTAAGGTGAACAGTGCATCTGGCCTTCCTCTTGTCAATGAAATGAGATTTATTTTTAATATTTAAACATAATCTGCATCTCTAAGCTACATTGAGTTGCTTGGGTTTCTGATTAGCTCTCAACATCTGCTATTTTATGACAGGTAATCTGAGACAGTCCTCATATCTGATTCCTTAATAATCAAAATGTAGGTGATCTCTTTCTAAATGCTAAAAACAAAATACGCATCTTCATGTAAAAAATAAGGTATTTTGTTAATAAAACAATATTTAAACTTTGATAAACCAGCATCTGCAGTTCTTTATTACATTTAAGCTTAAGATGCTTCTCAGGCTTTTGAAATAAAAGTAAAGCTCTGTTTCAACAAACTAATTTACCTTTTTTCTTTCTTTTTCCAGAGCTCTCCATTGCTCATAGCACTCTTCTAATCGAATATGAAGTTCATTGGCTGGACCACTGCGATTTTTCATAGGTCTTGGAAATCCAAAAGGTGGAATAAATCCATAAAGGGGAGCATCTCCATAAAACATATCATTGAAAAGTGGATACAAATGACTGAACTCCTCATAAGGAAATAACTCACTGGGATCCATCAATGAAACAACAGGATGACCAAACTGAAGATTAGTTCCTGAAGCAACACCAAGTGGGCCAAGTTGGGAAATATGGTTCCGTCTAAAGTCACCCATCATGTAGGGACTTGAAAAAGCAGCCGAAGAACGAGTCATATAATTTGCTACATTGTTGCTGTCTCCAGCTCCTTGTTGAGAATTGTGATTATTATAATAATAAGACTGAGCACCTAGCAAATCTCTGTACATATTTTGTGAAAATTCATCATCTTTTTTCTTCATGTCTTCATTCAAATCATAATGGCAGTTTATTTGTTTAGTTTGATAGCTGGGGTATTTGTTTGGAACATATTGCTGAGACGATGAACTCCCATGAAATCCATTTACTTGCTTCCCATTTTGACAATTTTTCTCAATGGGTGATTCAAAGTACATATCTCCACTCGCTTTGTTTTGTCCTTCAACATGAGTACCTGGCTGAACTCTTTCCATATTATAGGTGAATTCACTGCTAGACACCTTGGGATGGTTATCCTGATTAAAAATTCCAGTAGGCCTTTGGAAATAAGCACTATTATTTTGAGGAAAAGGCATGGAAGACTGATGAGAAGTTGGACAGTATGAGTGTGAAGATGTTTTAGAGGCAGGAGATGTTTGATTGCTGAGGTCTGCTGAGCTATCTGGCTTTCCAAATGAGGCAGTAGTGGTAGTTTCAGAACCAGAAGTAGCCAATTTTGTCCAGGGTTGCCTACTTTGGTAAGACTCTCCAGAATACACAGACACTGGCAATGCATTTAATGGCTGCACATATTCAGACTGCTGTGAAAAATGATCATAATTAGAATGCTGTTGCTTTTCGAAGGCCTTCTCAAAATCACTTCTAATTGGACAAAATGTGTGAGGATTTCTTCCACATTCTGAGGTGCACTTCTGTCCCAAATCACTACCTAATCCTATTTCTTTTGAAAGCTGTTTATCACTCAAACTTGATGAAGATTTCATACAGTATTTTAGGGCATGTTGATCAATGTTTAATTCATCAAACCCCTTTTGTGCTTGCTTTGTTTTTGAGATTCTGGTACATCCATCCATTTCTATTACTGGTAATTCTGGTATACAATCAGAAGCAGATGATTTTCCATCTGCCATGTTGAAGTTCACAAATTTGTTTTGTCTGAATTTACTGCCATGCATTTGCTCCATGTACCTGTTGCCAGTATTAATGTAAGCATTTCTAGAATTATGAAGGAAAGGAAACAGCTCTGTAGATGTTAGATTAGAAGCTGTACCAACTTCTTTAAAATCTCCTCCATCTCTGCCATACATGTGCATCTCTGTTCCTGGTTCTCTAACTGATAACCCTGCCTGAAGTTTGGAACAGTTCTTCACATAAGGAAACTCTTGAAAGTTCATCTTGGTGGTATCAGTGGACTGAAAAGGACTGCAATCCGTAGCTTCTTTCTTTGAGGGATACACCCATTGCTCTGCAAGATCTAAATCATCAAATCCTAAAAAATCTTCCATATTTATTTTTTGCTGTGAGACTAAATGATTATCCTGCTGGTACTGATGCTTGTCAGTAGTTGCTAAGGATTCTTTTGCATTAAAAACAGGCTGTGAATATGATGTGTCTACAGACTTCTTAGACTCAGACGAGTGATCTAGATGTTCCGAATATCTGCTGGTTGTGGAAGACCATATTGATCTTAACAAGTTAGAAGATGTATTTCTGAAACAAAAGGTGTATTTTAGGGAATATTCCATATTAATATAAAATCTTAACAGACGATTATGTATTTCTTTGGTCTGAAACTCCAATCTCCCAAGATTGCTGATTATTTGTCAAAGACATTTAAAATCATTTGAGACTTGCTAAAATTACTAAAATGTTTTTAAAAGTTAAAAATGTTTATACTAAATTAATTAAATTAAAAAATCATGTGTACGTTTCTTCTGGCAGTTAGATTTTTCCCCTTAATATTCGAGTAGGAAATGACATGGTGCGCAAAGTTCCCACGAGAGCTGAGAAGCCGGTGGAAGTTCACACTTTTTGGTTGGATTCCATGAGGACTCCACCAATACGAATGAATGAATACGTTTATTGGCCAAGTATGTACACATACAAAGAATGTGCTTTGGTGCTCCGCTCGCAAGTAACAAACAGCACCAACATACAGTAAACAATTAAGAATAAGCATAAAGCATTGGATACAGTGTGGGGTGTGGCAGGCGCAGTTTTTGTAGACCTTTCAGCCACTTATGATACAGTAAACCATCGCCGGCTGTTACACAAAGTACTTAATTTGACACACAACTTGTATCTAACCAACCTGGTGAAGACTGATCGAAAACAGATGCTTCTTTGTCGAGCTGCCAGGGAAGAAAAGTCGCTGGCGCAGGCAGAAAAACGGCCTCCCTCAAGGAAGTGTCCCGGCACCCACCTTGTTCAATATCTATGTTAACGACCAGCCTATCCATCCCAACACCAGGAGTTTCATTTATGCAGATGATCTGTGTATTACAACCCAAAGTGCTGACTTCCTCGAGGCAGAAACTACTCTGTGTGAGGCTTTAGTCAACCTGTCCTCATACTACAAAGAGAATCACCTGAGAGCCAATCCATCTAAAACCCAACTCTGCACCTTCCACTTGAAGAACAAGTATGCAAATCGAAGGTTGACGATCACATGGAATGGAGTCAGATTGGAGCACTGTGACAATCCAGTCTATCTCGGTGTGACTCTTGATCGATCTCTGACCTACAAAGCACATATCACCAAGCTTCAAGGAAAAGTCAGTTCCAGAAATGCTCTTCTTAGCAAGCTGACTACCTCAAAATGGGGAGCAAATTCTAAAACCATTTGATCAACAGTTCTGGCTCTCTGCTTCTCCACTGCCGAGCGCTCAGCTCATGCAAGGATGATTGATCCTGTGCTAAACACAAGCTGTCGCTGCATCAGTGGATGCATGAAATCTACCAAGACTGACAACATCTACCCACTCTCTGGCATTGCACCTACTGGAATCAGAAGAGCCGTAGTCAGTCAAAAAGAACGCCTCAGACAATCAGAGGATGAAAGACACTCCCTACATGACCACCCTTTGCTACCTCAGCGTATGAAATCACGCAGAAGTTTCCTCTCTTCTGTCCATCCCCTGAACTGCAGTGCATCGTCCAGAAGTCTCAAACTCTGGGAAGAGAGACTAGACAAATCTCCAGAAGACATTTCACATGGCAATCAATCCCTCTGAGAAACTCTCACCAGGTTCTGACCAACCGTGGATAACCTGGCGCAGTCTCAACAGACTGCGGACAGGCATGGGGAGGAGCATATCGAACATGCTGAAGTGGGGATATACTGAAGATGCGGCAGACTGCGAGTGCTGACGGGGCCTCCAGACTATGGGACATCTCCTGAGCTGTGACATGCTGCATGACACACGCACTGTAAAGGATCTTGCAGAGGCCAACAACGTGGCACTAAAATTTGCTTGCTATTGGCAAATAGTTGTGTGATGACACAAAATAATAATAAGCATAAAACATTAAGAATACATCATTACGGTTTAAACTTGTGAGTGAAATAAACCAGAGCAAAAAGAGACTACAGACTTTTGGTTATTGAGTAGAGCTACCACTCGCGGAAAAAAGCTGTTTTTATGTCTGCCTGTGGCTACTTTGACAGACCGGATGGAGTTGCCTTCCAGAGGGAAGTGCTTCAAAGAGTTTGTGGCCAGGATGAGAAGGGTCAGAGATGATCTTGCCCGCTCGCTTCCTGGCCCTTGCAGTGTACAGTTCGTCAGGTTGCAGCCAACAACCTTCTCAGCTGATTGAATGATTCGTTGCAGCCTCCGGATGTCATGCTTGATGGCTGAGCCAAACCAGATCATGATGGAGAAGGTGAGGACGGACTCAACAATGGCAGTATAGAATTGGACCATCATTGCCTGTGGCCGATTGTGTTTACTCAGTTGCCGCAGGAAGTACATCCTCTGTTGGGCCTTTTTGACTGTGGAGTCGATGGTGGTCCCCCATTTAAGGTCCTTGGAGATGATGGTTCCAAGGAACTTAAATGACTCCACAGATGTGACTGTGGTGTTGTTGATGGTGAATGGAGGGAGGAGCTCTCCTAAAGCCTATAATCAGTTCCACTGTCTTAAGAGCATTCAGCTCCAGGTTGTTGCGATGGCAGCAGGACGCCAGCTGGGTCACCTCCTGTCTGCAGGCAGATTCCTCCCCATCCTGGATCAGTCCAATCAGGGCAGTGTCATCCGCAAACTTGAGAAGCTTGACTGAGGAGTCTGTGGAGGTGCAGCCATTGGTGTAGAGAGAGTAAAGGAGAGGGGAAGAGTACACAGCCTTGCGAAGCTCCTATGCTGAGGGTCTGCAGATCCGAGATGTGCTTTCCCAGCCTCACATGCTGCTTTCTGTCTGTCAGGAAGTTGATGATCCACTGACAGAGGGGTTCAGGCACAGTCAATTGGGAGGGTTTGGAGTGTAGTAGCTCTGGCACAATGGTGTTAAATGCAGAGCTAAAGTCCACAAACAAAATCCAGCGCAGGAACAGCTAACCAAATAGATAGCATGGCAGAAAATGCTACATTTGGCTTCAGCCCATGCCAATGTTGGTGACCAAGGAATTAGCACTGGCACAAGTCAGAGGATTCAGCCCAATATGGCATATTTAGTTTGTGTGACAGGATGGTACTGCCCTTGCACTAGATTGCGTTAGAAAGCAGAGGGAATTCTTGTACTATTTGTAATCATATGGTTTCACCAAAGTTCCCACATTCCAATCATAACACTTCTCTCTAATACCCAAGAGATCAATAAGAGTAGGTAGACACAAAATGCTAGAGTAATTCAGCGGAACGACCCGAAAAGTCACCCATTCCTTCTCTCCAAAGATGCTGCCTGTCCCACTGAGCTACTCCAGCATTTTGTGTCTACCTTCGATTTAAACAAGTATCTGCAGTTCTTTCCTACACAGATCAATAAGAGTAATGTATCTGCCATTCATTCAACTGGTGATGGCGGGAAATCTTTAACACTATATTCTAAGCTATGTCACAACAGACTTGACAGCTGGGTATTTGGCTAAGATGCTATGTTGAGCCCAGAGGATTCCCAAGGGGTGATGGAGACTTCTGAAATATGAAGTAATGGCTGGTGTAAGGGTTTTCCTCCTGAATACACCTACTGTTCTTTTATTTGTCAAATGTGCTTAAAACATTATTTGATGTGCCAATTTCACAGGGATCTTTTCATTTGCTACCATCAAAGAAATGGATGTTTGATATTTTGAGTCACATTACCTGTTCCCCTCATTGTAATCTTGACCCTAAGTAAAAGATTTAATGATTTTGCTAGATAAAATAATAGGGAAAATAAACAGACTCTCTATTTTGATAATAGCAAATCACATTGGTATTCTCCATTTTGAGTTGCTTGGTTTTTTTATTGACACAGTGCGCATCCACCAACCACATCGATCTTCAGACAGGCTGATGAAGGCCCCTCCCTTGATTAAATTGTGTTCATATTTCCAGGATAAACAAACAAGATCAACTCTTGTCCCTGAAGGTCTGTCCAGTGACTGCAGCTTTTTGGCATGAGAGTTTGAGGCAGCTGGCTGTGAGGGACAGGTAAGAATATCACCTAAAAACCAGTAGCATAGCTATGAGAATGGTTGAGACTGGAATTGACTTTGAGAAAGGACAGAACACTTCCACAACTGAGATGACAATGGACACATTGTTATCAAAGCATCTGGACCTGTGTCAACACATAATTAACTCCTGCATCAGCAACTCTGTGCTCCAAATTGTTTGAATTTTGCTCATGAAGAATAAAAATCCTCTCCTGAATGACCATGCTTCAACAAAATCTTTCTGTTCTTGGAGAAAGCTGGGTGAGAATAGGCATTGATTGGAGTCGCCAAAGACTTTGCCAATGCATCTACAAAACAGCTTCATGGTAGAAGCATCCATACCAGCAGGCATGGAGCTGCTCAGCTTTAAAATTGATTCTTCAGTACGATTTGGACACCATTACATCGTCTGACCATCCTGACATGCACCCTAATCCCAGCTATTACAACAGGTGATCAATGCCTTTCTAAAAAAGCCTTTTAAGCCCTTTTGTGCCATTACTCGAGGTTGTGTTTTACAGTATCTTCTGGAATGATTTTCCTGTTATGATGTGTATCAGTTATTTCTTGAGAGTCTCCTTGCTGCCAAAAGGAAAAACATGAAAATTGTGATGATGCTTTTAGTTGGAGTGACCTGCACACACGCAGATCAATAGTACATCTATTAATGTGAGAGAAGTATGCATGGTAAAGAACCAAAAGATACCATCAGGACTCTAACTCCAGAGTTTTCTACTGCAGACGAGTAATTATATGCCCACATAAATTAAGCACCTGAAGTGAATGAGTACAATAAAAATGTTTCACTGAGTGGCCAATGCATTGGTTGAAGTTGAAGTAAGCCACCCATTTTGTCCTGCAAATAATCCATAAACAACATTGCTGAAGGTAAGACGCCATTCCTTATTAGCCCCAATCAACATGCATGTGGCTTTGCAATTTGATGTAAAAAACCTGTTTTAATCCTACTGTACTTAAAACAGAGCTACCGATCCAATTTCTAGTTAAAAATGCTCCACCCCCCCCCCCCCCCCCCCCCAATATTATTCAGTTTTACTATATACTTATATGCATAAACCTACCCTTCAACAAATAAAGATTGTGACTGGTCAGGTTCTTCGAGAATGTTAGAAACAAGACCATACAGATCTGCAGCGCTGCCAAATTCATTCATTTCATTTTGTGACCTATCCAGGAAAAAAAACCAATGTGAATATTTTTATCTTTGTACTAACATAAGTCAGAATGAATAGGAATACATGATATACAGAAATAAAAAGATAATACATATTAGTTACTGTTAATTTTGTGATTAAACATGACATAACATGGACACTTTCTGAAATTTAATCCTGCTCATTAGTCCCAACAATTAAATTACAGATAAAATGTTTGAAAACATGAGTGCCAGCACACGTAGCTAAATGCTTTGATTACAGCATTAACTACTACTAGGCCTACAATATTGAGTCATGTAATACACATTATTACTGAAGAGTTAAGTGTTCAATTGTTCAAGTGTTCAATAAGTACCAACAATTAAATAAAGAGCTTGTTACTTGCACAGCATAACAGGCCTATAAATCCAAGGGTCTTGACCTGAAGTGTTACTCATTTCTTCTCTCCAGAGGTGCTGCCTGTCCAGCTGAGTTACTCCAGCTTTTTGTATCTATCTTCTATAAATACAGTACTCAAAAAGCAAAAAGAATGAATAAATTAAAACCCCAATACAAGTACAAAAAGACCAAAGTCCTTAGTGCAACCAAGACAGTTCACAATATAGTCAGTGTTTTGTGGTGTTTTAGAACCTGATGGTTGTTGGGAAGAAGCTGTTCTTGAACCTGGAGTTCTGGTTTTCAGACTCCTTTACCTTCTTCCCGATGGTGGGAGTGAAATAAGAGCGTGGCTGGGGTAGTGCGTCTTTGTTATGTTTGCTGCCCTTTGGAGGCAGCTCCTCCTATAGATCAGTTCATTGGTAGGGAGGTCAGTACCCATGATGAACCAGAAGCTTTCCACCACTTTTGTAATTTCCTTCATTCTTGGACGTTCAAGTTGCCAGACCAGGATCTGATGCAATCAGTCAAAATGCTCTCTATCATACACCTGTAGAAGTTCAAGAGTGTATTCATCAACATACCAAATCTCCTCAATCTTCTGAGTACAGATAATGATGGGCTTTATTTATGACTAGACCAAGTGGGGCCCATTCCTCATAGAGGACAGGGAAAGGGATAGGGTGCCACTCACCTCGGCCACGTGGCGCCAGCAGTGCAGCCAGAGCGAGCCGTGGACCCAAAGCCTCTCCTGTATTGGTCTAGCACCCTCACCCCTCCCAACTCAATCCCCTTTATCCCCCCTCCTCCCCCACTCCATCCCCCCTACCCCACCCCTCCCCTCAAACCCACTCCCTCCGCCCCCCCCCCCTCCCATACTCCCCCCCTCCCAAGCCCTATTCCCCCCTACCCCACCCCCACCTCCCCCACATCCCCTGTTGATCTATTCTGGCAGCAGTAAAATTATAGTGTTTCGAGGCGCATCCCGGGCGCAGATGCGGCGTAGACGGAGGAATTGGGAGTAGGGGATAGACTTTTTGCAGGGGACCGGGTGGGAAGAAGTGTGGTCCAGACAGCTGTGCGAGTCAGTGGGTTTATAGTAAATGTCCGTCACTACTCAGTCTCCTGTGATGGAGATGGTGAGGTCCAGAAACGGGAGGGAGATGTCGGAGATAGTCCAGGTATATTTAAGGGCAGAATGGAAATTGGAGGTGAAGTGTATGAAGTCAGTGAGTTCTGCATGGGTACAAGAGGTAGCACCAATGCAGTCGTCGATGTAGCGGAGGTAGAGTTCGGGGATGGGGCCAGTGTACGTCTGGAACAGGGATTGTTCGACGTACCAAAGAGGCAGGCGTAGCTAGGGCCCATGCGAGTGCCCATAGCTACGCCTCTGGTTTGGAGGAAGTGGGAGGAGTCAAAGGAGAAGTTGTTGAGGGTAAGAACCAGCTCTGCTAGGCGGAGGAGAGTGTTGGTAGATGGGGATTGGCTGGTTCTGCGGTCGAGGAAGAAACGGAGGGCTTCGAGACCATCCTTGTGGGGGATGGAAGTGTAGAGTGACTGGACATCCATGGTAAAGATGAGGGAGTGGGGGCCTGGGTACCGGAAGTTATCGAGGAGATGGAGAGCGTGTGAGGTGTCTTGGACGTAGGTGGGGAGGGATTTAACCAGGGGGGATAGGATGGAGTCGAGGTAGGTGGAGATAAGTTCGGTGGGCATGAGCAGGCAGAGACAATGGGTCTGCCGGGACAGTTCTGTTTATGGATTTTGGGTAGGAGGTAGAATCGGGCCGTGCGGGGCTGGGGAACTATGAGTTTGGAGGCATTGGGGGGTAGATCGCCGGAGATGGTGAGGTCCGTGGTGGTGCTGATGATAAAGGTCTAGTGTTTATCGGTGGGGTCATGGTCCAGGGATAGGTAGGAAGAGGTGTCTGAGAGTTGTCGTCTGGCCTCGGTCCGGTAGAGGTCAGCACGCCAGACTACCACAGCACCTCCCTTGTCAGCGGGTTTGATGATTAAGTCAGGGTTGTTGCGGAGTGAGTGGAGGGCTGCACGTTCAGGAGGGGAGAGGTTAGAGTTAGTCAGGGGAGTGGAGAATTTGAGGCGGTTAATGTCTTAATCTTCTTCGTGGTATTAATGATGCCTTTTTAAAGCAGGTGAGAACCTTGGACCTTGGTAAGGAGGTGCTGAAGATGTCCGCACAAACTCCAGCCAGCTAGTCCATGCTGGTGTTGGGAATGCGTCCGCACACATCATCAGGTCCAGATGCTTTCTGAGGGTTCATCCTCATGAAGCATGTTCTGACGTCAGCCTTGGTGGCTGGGATCTCCATGCCATTATGAGCTGGAGAGCCCGAGAAGGCATATCAGTGATCTCCCATTCAAGGCATGTGTAGAACACATTGAGCTCTTCTGGGAGTGAAGCCTTGCTGTTGCTTGAGCTGCCACTTGGCTTCGCCTTGTGATAGCATGCAAACCCTGCCTCATCTCCGAACGTCCATGTCACCCTCAAGGTAACACAATTTTACTTTTACAGCACTGCATGCAGCAAGGGTCAACCTCACCAAACAGTCGAAACTTCCAAAAATCATTTTTATAGGGTTCAGTAATAAACAACGAAGTATCACTCCCAGATGAGCTCAATGCGTCCAATGCACCTTTGATAGGAAGAACACTGATGTCCCTCCTGGGCTCCCATATACCCCGATGGTATTACCATCTCTCAGAGGGCAATGTCAGAAGTTCCTTCAAGAAGGTAAACCCTCTGAAAACATCTGGACCTGGTGGCATACAAGGTCGCCTTCTTAAAACTTGTGCAGACCAATTGGCTGGTGTTTTTGCAGATATCTTCAACCTCTCATAACTGAAGCATGCTTTAAAAGGGCATCAATAATACTAGTGCCCAAGAAGAATAAGGTGACATGCCTCAATGAATACCAGCCGGTGGCACTAATTGTGGTGACGTGCTTCGAGAGGTTATGGCTCATATCAACCCCTAGCTCAACAAGAACCTGGACCCACTACAATTTGCCTACTGCCACAACAGGTCAACAGAGGATGTGGTCTTGATGGCTCTCCACTCTGCACTGGAGCACTTGGGCAACAAAAACACAAGCATCAAGCTGTTGCTCATAAGACTAAAGCTCAGCATTCAACACCATCATCCTCTCCAAACTAGTTACCAAGCTCACGGAACTGGGTCTCTACACATCCCTCTGCAACTGGATCCTCGACTTCCACTTCATCAGAACACAATCAGTACAAATTGGCAGCTGCAGTTCCTCCTCGATAATCGTCAGCACAGGTGCAACTCAGCCCCCTGTTGTACTCACTCTGTACCCATGACTGTGTAATTGGATACATTTCCAATACCATCTTCAAATTTGCCGACGACACCAGCATTGTTGAACGAATTACAGATGATGATGAATCAGAGTACAGAAGGGAGATTGATTGTCCCACAACAACCTTGCTCTCAACATCAGTAAAACCAAGGAACTGATTGTTGACTTTAGAAGAGGAAGGCCAAGAATCCACAAACCTGTCTTCATCGATAGGACAGTGGTGGAGAGAGTCAAAAACTTCAAATTCCTGGACATGCATATCTCTGAAGATCTGTCCTGGACCTAACACATTGATGCAATCAAAAGTATGCTCATCAACACCTCTACATCCTTAGATGATTGTGGAGATTCTTGAAATTCTATGGATGTCCAGTAGAGAACATACTGACTGGTTGCATCACCATCTGGTTTGGCAAGTCGAAAGCCCTGGAACGAAGAAGACTACAAAACATAGTGAACATTGCCCAGTCATCAAGGGCACTGACATCGAACGGATCTACAGGTGTCGCTGCCTCAAAAAGGCAGCCAGCATCAGAGTCCCACACCACATAGGTCACGCTCTCATTTCCCTCCTGCCATTGGGAAGAAAGTATAGGAGCCTGAAAACTATAAAGTCCAACTTCTCCCCAACAACTATCAGGCAGTTAAACACTACATCTTCCAAATAAGCTCCGAACTACATAGACTTGTTTTTGTCTTTGCACTATTATTGTTTTTTTTCACATATATACTGTCCTTTTATCATTGTTTATTATGGTGTTTACAGAGTACTATGTTTACATTCTCTTAATGCTGCTTTAGTTTAGTTTAGAGATACAGGGCAGAAACAGGCCTTTTCGGCCTACCAGGTCCGCGCCGACCAGCGATCCCCGCACATTAACTATCCTACACCCACTAGGGACAATTTTTACATTTACCAAGCCAATTAATCTACATCTTTGGAATGTGGGAGTAAACCGAAGATCTCGGAGAAAACCCACGCAGGTCACGGGGAAAACGTACAAACTCCGCACAGACAGCACCCGAAGTCAGGATTGAACCCAGGTCTCCGGAGTTGATTTCGCTGTAAGGCAGCAACACTACCGCTGCTGCAAGTAAGAATTTCAATATTCCGTTTCGGGACATATGTCAATAAAACACTCTTGACTGTCGTGACTTCAAACATCAGATTTCTCCAGATATGAAATGATTGTGCAAGATTATTTGGTCTCATTCAAAAAGCATGTACCAGGTAGTTCCAGCTTCCAATCAGTTTCAGGAACTCCTAACTCATTAAAATTAGTTCTTTACATATTTTTTTTTCTAAAGCCTAGGTATTGGATGAAAAATATGACGAAGAATCAGACTGCATCAGATTATGATGTAGACCATGGCACATTGGCCTTTCAGTAAACTGTGACAATTTCTCATTTACATCGAAGGTATCACAAAATGCTGGACTAACTCAGCGGGTCAGGCAGCATCTCTGGAGAGAAGGAATGGGTGACATTTCGGGTCGAGACCCTTCCATTTGCTATAGGTTAGTACCACAGTTGTGTCATTGCAATTTTTAAAGAATGGCCGCAGTAAAGTGATTTTTTCTGATATCACAATGTCAATAATTGACAGCAGTCAAGATATGGTTACATTTGTACAGTAAACTAGACTTTTTCTTATTTCATCCAATAAGCAAGTTTGGTATCTCGACCGTGCATGCACAGGTCATAGGTCACAAGAGCTAAACATTCTCGCTGGCTGATAACAGTGGGGAAGAAACGGCTCTTGAATCTGGTGATGTGATTGCAAGCTTTTGTATCTTGTGCCCAAATAGGAAAAAAGCTGATGACGAAAGAGTGTGATTATTGCCCTTGTTTTCCAGGCGCCGCGGCAGGGAAGAGGGAGTCCGCTGGAGTTTTAGCCTGGCCTGTCCACCGTCCCGGGCAATGGGGAAAAAGCCACACGGTTGGATGGTGTGCGGTTGGACTTTCGCCCAGCTGCCGGGCCACCTGCGCATGCATACGGTCGAGCTGTTATTCAGAAGTAAGGTGTGCGGAAAGGGCTTCAGGCACTCCTCGAATTTGGCGAGGCACCGACACAGGCACACTGGCGACCGGGCCTTCCAATGCAAGGCATGCAGCCTCAGCGCTGCTGCTACACTAGCGCCTGCACACCGGCGAGCAAGAATTCCGCTGCAGGCTCTGCGGCGAGTTATTCCCCGTGCGGCCGCAGTTGGCGCAACACCGTCGCATCCACCGGCGGCCGGGTATTTGCAACCCGCTCGGGGCTGTCACTGCACAGGTGCACGGCCCAGGGCGGACGGCTCCCCTTCTGCACCGACGCCTGCGGGAAGGATTTCTGCAGTGCCGGCTACGTGGCTCTTGCACAGCGGCGAGACCCCGTTCGCCTGCGAGGTCTCAAGGCCGAGCTTTTGGCAGCCCGTTGCAGCTGAGAGCTCACCACCGGCGCAGCCACGGGCAGGTGCGGCCGTTCGGCTGCGAGGTTTGCGGCAAAGCGTTCTGCAACCATCTTACCTGCGGACGCACCGGCCAAGCGGCCCTACAGGTGCGAAGCGTGCGGCAGGATTACTGCAGCGCCACATAACTGCTGATCCATCAGCGCTTCCTCAGCGGCAAGTGGCCCTTCAGGTGCGAGACCTGCAACAAGAGCTTCCTCAGCTCTTCCTCCTTCCTCCGATCTACCGCAGCACTAGCCGACCGACAGGCGCTTTTGGTGTGACTTCTGCCACTGCCGTTTCATCTATTCCTCCTCTTCCACAAGGGGACTTACACGGGGAGAAGGCAAGGAGGTCCTACTGCAGCTGTACAGGGCCTTGGTGAGGCCGCACCTGAGTATTGTTTGCACACAATACTCCAGGTGCGCGCCAATCACACTGAAAGCGCCTGTCGGTCGGCTCGTGCTGCGGCAGAAAGAGGAAGAGCTGAGGAAGCTCTTGTTGCAGGTCTCACACCTGTAGGGCCACTCGCCGCTGTGGAAGCGCTGATGTATCAGCATTTATGCGCTGCTGCAGTAATCCTGGTCGCACACTTCGCACCTGAAGGGCTGCTCGGCTGGTGCATCCGCAGGTAAGATGGTTGCAGAATGCTTTGCCGCAAACCTCGCAGCTGAACGGCCGCTCCCGCCGTGGCTGCCGGTGGTGAGCTCTCAGCTGCAACGGGCTGCCGAAAGCTCGGCCATGAGACCTCGCAGGCGAACAGGGCCTAGCCTCTGTGCAAGAGCCAGGTAGCCGGCACTGCGGAAATCCTTCCCGCAGGCGTCAGTGCATAACGGGGCCGAACTACGGGCCGCGCATCTGTGCTGCGACAGCCCCGAGCGGATTGCAAATACCCGACCCATGGTGGATGTGACGGTGTTGCGGCTGCATGGGGAAGAACTCGCCGCAGAGCCTGCAGCGGACTTCTTGCTTGCAAGTGTGCAAGCACCAATGTTGCAGCAGCGCTGAGGCTGCATGCCTTGCATTGGAAGAGCCGGTCGCCTGTGTGCCTGTGTTGGTGCCTCGCCAAATTTGAGGAGTGCCTGAAGCCCTTTTCGTACACCTCGCATCTGAACAACAGCTCGACCGTATGCATGCGCAGGTGGCCCGGCAGCTGGGCGAAAGTCCAACCGCACACCCTCCAACCGTGAAGCTTTTTCCCCATGGCTCGGGACGGCGAACATGCCAGGCTAAAACTCCCTCTTCCCCGCCGCGACACCTGGAAAACAAGGGCAACAATCATACTCCTTCCTCATCATCTTTTTTCCTATTTGGGCACAAGATATATAAGCTTGCAATCACTTATCACCAGATTCAAGAGCCATTTCTTCCCCGCTGTTATCAGCCGGCGAGAATGTTTAGTTCTTGTGACCTACGACCTGCGCATGCGCGGTCGAAATACCAAACTCGCTTATTACAGGAACAGGTAATCCACATACCGGTTAGGATTAGTTTGTGATCCAGCAAGCTGTTTATAATCATCTCCTGATGTTGACCAAGGAACATAAAACAAGGAAGAATCAGGTGTGGTTGACACAGATGTAGTGTAGGACTGATGTGAATCTATATTTTCTTCATATTGAGATACCTATACGAAATTCAGATGTTAAGGCAAGCATTATGAAATACTTTTCTTTATAAACAAGTATCAGTTCTAACAAAACATTACAAGTCGATGTCTATTTTAACAGTTGTTTCAGATCCCAATTATAATGAGAGCACGGAAGTAGCAGATAGATTAAGCAAACAGAAAATTGTCCGAGAAATATTTACAGGTAAACCGAAAGAACTGAAAAATGTTAGCACAAGTTTTAAAAAGTTAGAGAAGTTCATGAAACTACAAGCAGAAAAATCCCAGAACCCAATGACTATACCCCTTTGTTTAGGATATGTCTATACATTGTCCCTACTTTACGAATGCCTGACTTAAATACAGCCTGTATACATGAATAAGTATTTGAGTGACCAGAGGATGGGATATGCCGTCTAGTGCTGGCAGCTGTTCTTGCCACTAGCTAAACTTTTGCCACATTGAACCCAAGAAGAATATGTTCTATTTAACAAGTCCATGTACATTTTGCAAAAAATATCAAAAGATATGCTGTCTGGGCCAGCTGTAGTATTATAACTTGTTTAGTGGTAGTGTTATATTCTCAGTGCAAAAGTGTTAATCAAATCAGCGTTAAAATGTCAATAAGGCATTAGTTAGACAGAGATGCATTGCTGAGAGTGCTGCTGTGCTGGTAACCTGGTACAAAATGCTGCCGTTGTTACCGCTGCGCCCTGCTGTGCTGGTAACCTGGTATAAATCTTTGCGCTCCACTGGCACAGAGCAATCAAGCACCCACTGTTCTGTTTGGTGAGTATTGCTGCAAGGGCCGATGTTGGGAAGGTTAGGGAGTGGTTTGTGACCATTCCACACTGAGACGTGGAACTCAGGACTGCAAACTGGTTAGCATAGTGACTGTGGGACATTGCTGCAGACAAATAGCACCTGCTCCAGTGCTGACAGACAAAGGAGAGAGACCCCATTGAGCTTGGGTGGTCCATCAACATATGCTGATCCCCTAAACCCAGCTATCTCTCATCTTAAACCTGTGCGATTGTCATAGGCACCCACACCAGGGGAAAAAAAACTTTGTAATACGATAATTTAGCATCAATTTTATATATCTCCGTTAAATCACCGCTGAACCTCACCCTCTCCAGGGAAAATAAACCCAATCTATCTAGTCTCTCGTTAGAACTGTTATGTTCCAGGTGAATCTCCTCTGCATGCTAATTACTTCCTTTCTATAGTGTGGTAACAAGATATCATATTCTAGGTATGGCTAAACTAATCTCTTATAAAGTTGTATTCCATGCCATGGCCAATGAAGGGAAGTGTCTCACATACTTTACACCCTTATCCAATCATGCAACCCTTTTTGGGATCTATGGACGTATCGTTAGAACTCTCTGTTCATCAACATTCCCCAGAACTGTACCATTTAACTCCACTTAATCTACCCTTTATGCCAGGGGTGTCAAACTCATTTTCACCCCGGACCACATCAGCATTATGGTTGCCCTCAAAGGGCCGGTTGTAACTGTAAGACTGTATAAATGTAACTAATCCTTAACATATTGTTAAATAACTGTCTGCATTTGATTATTATTTATTGAAATGAACAAATATTGTACATGCATTAACATAAATGTAAAAATATATGTAAGCACATTGACAAATTGGGCCCGTTCCTCGTAGGGTTTCCATTGCGACCTGGGGAAATCGCGTTTTTTCTTTAAAATACATTGTCTCTTAAAAAAAATTAAGTGAATCTCAATGGGGGGAGTGGAGACGGGAGGGGTGGGTGAGAAGGGGAGAGGGATCCTTTGACACCGTCCTGTCAGCGGCAATCTTTATTCTCCTTCACTGTCGTGCCGTGCTCCTCCAGGGGAGGGAGAGCGCAATTAAAGGCGGTACAGGGAAGGGGAGTGGGTGTGACCGAACCTTGGCCCCAAAGCCTCTCCTGTATTGGTGTAGCATCCTCAACCCCCTACTCAATCCCCCTTATCCCTCCTCTCCCTACCCCCCACTCTCCCATCTTCCCTGACCCCCACTGTCCCCCTTCTCCCCACCAACACCCCCTCCTCACCCCCACCCCTGCTGTCCTCTACCCCCCACCCTTCCTCTCCACCCCCCTTTCCACCACTCTCTCCTCCCCCACCCCCCATTCTCTCCTCCCCATCCCCCCACTCTCTCCTCCCCCACCCCCCCTTTCCCCACTCTCTCCTCCCCCCACCCTCTCTCCTCCACCCCTGCCTCCCCCACTCTCTCCTCCCCTCACCGTCCCCTCCACCCACCTGCATTCTCACCGTCCCCTCCCCCCACCGTCCCCCTTCCCCCCTACCTCCCACTCTCTTCCCCCCACCACCACCCCCTTCCCCAACACTCCCTCTCTCCTCCCCCCACCCTCCCCCTCCTTTCACTCACTGTCCCCTTCCCCATCACCCACCTTTCCCTCCCCCCTCTTCCCTGACCCTCAGTCCCCCTTCCCTCCCACCCCCACTCTCTCTTCCCCCCACCACCACCCCCTCCTCACCCCCTCCTCCCTCACCTCCTCCCCTTTCACTCTCACTGTCCCCTTCCCCCCATCCACCTTCCCCCCCACACTTCCCTAACCCCCACTGTCCCCCTTCCACCCCACCCCCACTCTTCCCTGACCCCCACTGTTCCCCTTCCCCACCCTTCCCTGACCCCCACTGTTCCCCTTCCCCCCACCCCCTCTTCCCCAACCACCCCCGCTGTCCCCCTCCAGTCCCACTCTCCCCCTACTCTCTCCTCACCCACTCTCACTCTCCCCCCCTTTCCCCCCACCCCCTTTCCCCTATTCTCTCCTCCACCCACCCTCCCCCCCACTCAGCCCCCACGTCCACCCCCC
Organism: Rhinoraja longicauda; assembly: GCF_053455715.1. Taxonomy (NCBI): domain Eukaryota; kingdom Metazoa; phylum Chordata; class Chondrichthyes; order Rajiformes; family Arhynchobatidae; genus Rhinoraja; species Rhinoraja longicauda. Next base: position 26,599,774 of record NC_135981.1, read on the forward strand.
TCCCTTCCGTGGAGCCGTTGGCGGCGAAAGGCACTTACTGAGCGTGCAGGGAGGAGGGAGCGCCGGACTACTCGAGGCGGGGGCGGCGTGTCTGGGAGTGTGGGGGAGAGAGAAGCGAGAGGAGAGAGGCGCGGCGGGAGGAGCGCACAAGATGGCGGAGCGTGCGGAGGCCGCCACCTTTCTGAGGTCGCGACGGGTCGTCAGTGGCAACAGCCCTCGACGACGCCGCCATCGGTGGAAGCGGCCGCTGAAGGAGGAGAAGAAGCTGCCTGCTGCACTGCGGCCTGTGTGCGGTAACGGTGCGGGGAGCTGGGCCCGGGCGGGAGGGGGGACTCGAGGACGCCGTGGCGTGGGTTGAAGGGACGGAAGGGAAGGATGAGGACCATCAGTCCGACCATCTCCCTCCTGCTTAGGAGTGTTCCCCGGGTGTGGGAGAGCGGGGAGAGTGAGGGGAGTGAGGGCGGTGATTGCGAGCGGGCGGCTCCGCTAACGGCGTCCATCTTGTTTGTGCGAGTGAGGAGAGGCTGTGCCGTGCTGGTGACGTCAGATGCACAGCACTTGGAAAAAATGTGTTTAGAAATGAGAATTTTAAAAGTTTAAAATGTCTGTAACTTAAAAGATATTCGGCCAATGACAATTAAGCTCTCGCGGGCCACATAAAATGACGTGGCGGGCGGGATTCGGTCCGCATGTGCTTTATGCAGTCCACAAACTGCAATCGTCAGGATTACATTTATTTTGCTCTGCCCAACTTTCCAGCCAATGTAATAATCAAATGGTGATCTTAAATAACCAGCCTCAATATCTACAGCACCTCCAATTTCTGTATCATTTGCACATTTATGGTACCTCATACATTCACATTTTCATAAACATCCCCATACCAGGCCTTGTGGTATACCTCTGTTGGCAGACTTCTCACGAGAAAAAGCCACTCTTCACCCCCACCCTCTGCTGCTTATTACCAAGCCAATTTTGGATCTAATTTGTCAGCCAGTCTGGATCCCAGAGGCTCTAACTTTCTGGACCAGGCTAACAAGCAAGTCCTTATTAAAGGCCTTACATGCAAGTCCTTATCAAAGACCTTCTGCTATCAATATGCTTAGTTATCCCCTCAAAACATACATTCTAATTTGTAGGTGATATTTTGTAGTACAGGGGTCTGCAACTGCTGTTATAGTACAGGAATATTCCTGTGAACATTCATACTATAGAGCCAACTCTGCAGAGCTACATGAGCAGAATTGTATCAGTAACTGGTAGCCATCTTCCAAAATGCTGTAGATTCTGTAATAGTTTCCAGATTAGAATGTAGTGGTTGTAACCCTACCATTTAAAAGAGAAAGATGGAGACAGAGAGAGATATAGATGGAGAAAGAAAGAGATGGAGAGAAAGAGAGATGGAGAGAGGGGAAATGGAGAGAGAGGCAGGGAGGGGAAAGAGAGAGAGAGGAGAGTAGAAAGAGGGAGGAGGTGGAGAGCGAGGAGAGAGAAGTGAGAGGAGAGAGAAGTGAGAGGGAGATGGAGAGAGAGGAGAGGGAGATGGATGAGAGATGGAAATGGAGAGAGAGGGAGATGGAAAGAGGAGTGGGGGAGGTGGAGAGAGGAGGGAAAGATGGAAAGAGAGGGAAATGGATAGGGGGGTGGAGGAAAAAGGATGGAGTGAGGGGGAGATAGAGAGAGGGAGGGGATGTAGAGAGGGGGAGATGGAGAGAGAGAGGGGGAGATAGAGACAGAGGGGGGATGAAGAGAGGGGGAGATGGAGAGGCGAGATGGGTAGAAAGGGGGAGATGGAAAGAGAGGGAGGGGAGATAGAGAGACGGAGATAGAGAGCGAGATGGTGGCATGGAGAGAGGGGGCATAGCGATGGAGAGTGATGGGATGGAGCGAAGGGGGAGAGTGAGAGAGGGGATGGAGCGTGGGGGAGGGATAGTGAGAACGGGAGATGGAGAGTGAGAGGTGGGTAGATGGAGATGGAGAGATGAAGGGGAGATGGAGAGAGAAAGGGGATGGAGTTGGAGAAGGAAGGCGAGGGGAGATGGACAGAGGAGATAGACAAGAGATGGAAAGAGATGGTCAGAGACAGCGAAGTGACAAATGTCATGGAGGAAAATGCTGGAATCTGTTGCCATGAGGATGGACATGGTAATGGAATCTAATGGTAGACAAGATTGATTTGGGTTCAAATCATTGAAAGTTAGCTAGCAATTACAAAGGCAAATGGTATATTGATCTAAGAATTTGTATTTAAAAATCCAGGATTGACAGGATAGGTGCAGTGATGAAAATGACCAACATGGGAATACAAACAAAATAAGATGTCAGCCACTCAGAACAGAGATAACTTTCTTCATTGGGAGAGTAATGAATCTTTGGAATTCTCAACAGATGACCACTGTAGAAACAGTTGCTCACAATATTCAAGGCTCACTTCGATATTTTTTTGGTTATTCAGTCATCTGTTGATCAGGTGCATCCTAGCTAGAATGGATTGTTCAACATTCCTTCCTCATTTCCCCTTCTCCTCGTGGGAATCGGTCAGTGACTATTATGATGCTCTTATAGTTAATTCAGTTGAACTTTCAAGGAATGAAAGTCCTTTTGGCTGCTGAATCCCCAAGTATGTTAACACTATGTGATGTGTTAATGGAATGTTATATAGGGTCAAGGTCACTCCACTTACACAATACTGGAAAAATCAATCATTTGCTGGGAAAGATGCAAGAGCAAGCAAGTTTGACTGTCAATGTGACTATAGCTTCTGGCTACGTGATTCTGAAACATATAAATATAAGATGATAATGGTGAAGCAAGTGAGAATACATATTAATGAATTATCTGACCAACCATATATCCTTTTATTCAAGGACTGAGAAGTATAAAATGAGGGTGAACTAATCAGTGAAATTGAACACGATTACGAAGACCAAACTAAGAAAGGAGAAAAAGTTAAAATAAATAAGTGAAATCATGATTTTAAAATGTTTCAAAGAACGATTAAGTAAATGCAAGCGAGAAGTTAACATTTTCAGGTCAGAGACCTTTCAAAGACACTATTTCACTTAGTTAGCATATTCCATCTGCTTTTCACACATCAGCATTCACAGTATTTTCTTTGTTTTACTTCTAAGCTTGTCCGTGGAAAGGATTATTGCGCAGTTAATAATGCTAATTTTGTGTATTCTGTTTAAAAAGAAAATGGACAAAAAAACAGGGAGGCTAAGGCCATGGTGCTATTTGTATAGAGCAAATGGCAAAGTAATACAAATCAACCAACAATTCCTTGGTATTTGCAATTTATAACCCCTTTCAATCTCGTGGAAAATTGTACAGCCTTGATGGCAGAGGTTATGAACTTACCATTATTTTTCCCAAGTAAATTAAGTTCACTTTTTGGATCGATTCTAATGAGTGACGTTGTATAACATTAAATGGTATTTTATAACTAAAGGTACAAATAGTTCAGAAACAAATATTCAATTTTTACCTGTGCTTTATAAGGGCTGAAGAATGAATTACAATTGACCAGAGCATCACCAAAGACATCTGTTGATCTGTTGTTAGCTTCAATGCCATTGTAGTAACGATTCACACTTTTTAAAATTGTTTTAGGCTAAAAAACAAACAATATCTTTATTTTCTTTATGTAATCAAAACAAATCAATTAAGTAATTCCTTTAAAAAAGTATAAGGTGAAAATATTATTTTTGAAATAAGAAATACATATAGGGAGATTGAGTGAATTATAACTTTTCTACAAAAAAAAGCACGATTATGTTCTACTTAAACGACTTTACTAACAGGAACAGTAAATTTAATCCAGAGATAAGTATCTGTTTGCAAGTTACAAAGGGCTGTGTTCACTACCATTCATCTTTGGTTTAAATTGGATCATGCCATTTTAAACATCCATCCCTTATGGCCAAAAATCTGGGACTACTTTGCCAAATTGTAATCAATAACGAGTTTCAATTTGCACTTGATCTTTTTGCAGCACTTTGTTTTTTATTTAACATCCTCCGGAATTTGCAGTTTCCTGTGTCTCCATTCTACTGCTCCAGTGCAAAATCTCCTCAAAGCATGCTTACTTTGAAGATGTTCTCCTTCTGTCTCCGACCCACATTCTGACTGATTCCCTTTCGATGCTCCCCCTCTGTGATTACCTCACTCTCACCTTTCTTTCCCAACCTTGTCTCCACTCCTCCAATTAGTCTGAAGAAGGGACCCGAACCAAAATGCCTGCCCATTCCCTCCATAGATGCTGCCTGACTCGCTGAGTTCCTCCAGCACTTATTTTGTTGCTCAAGATTTCAGCATCTGCAGTATTTTGTATCTGATTTTGGGTATTGTTGTCTTTAGAACATTGACAAGAATTATTACCATAATACAAACTATTCAAAGTAAAAATTCACGTAAGCCACTGCAATTATTTTTACTCAGTGGCATTGTAAAATTGAGGGTCACAATGCAAATAAACTAGAAACTTGTGACATTAAAATAAAAAACAAATGCTATTCACACTTAGCATTTTAAACAGGTTCTTTCAAGAAAGAAACAAAGTTAACTTTTTGGGGTTAGTGGCCTTTCAAAGATACACCTTCATTTAATTAGCACATATCAGCATCTACATCATTTCTTTTGTTTTACATATTAAGTTCACAAATGTAATTAACTCTGAAAATCCAATTAATCAAATGCCACTTTCAACTTATGCTCCATTATTTTTGATTACCACCATAGGTATGCATGAGCAATGAAACATCAAACTCTAAACACAAAATAGAGCTGCTACTCCTCTTAATCCAAAAGATAGGCATCAACACTGAAACTTGGACCAATTTGGAAGCTGCAAGATTGTTTTGAAATAGCTAAAATATGAAGCTTTAAGGTAAAAGACGAAGTACATGTAATATTTCCATAAAATCACATTTCAAATCTCCTTGTCCCATAATAAAATTTCCAATGTTCACTCAGTGTTCACACAAATAATGAACTATTTATTTTCTTCCTACACTATTACATTTCTGTTTTTTCAAACAGCAACAACAAATGAACACATCATTCTCGCTATGTTCAGGGCACAATTTGATTGTGTCCTTTTTTATTTATTTTCTATTTGTGCTTTACAGCTCAATGTCCTTTGAAATTTATTGATTGCTGCCTTGCATTGGACTTGAAGAAGAAAATGACCATCACAGAAGTGTAAATGTTGAAAATTTGATATTAAAGCAGAAAAGGCTGTCAACATCCAGCAGGTCAGGCAGCATATGTTGAAAGAAAAACAATTAATATTTAAGGTTGAACACCCTTTGCCTGATGAGTGTTTTTAATTATATTTCAACTTATTAATTTGTGACTATCTCTTGAAGTCATAGCGGACGGAGTTATCGACTACCATTGGCACTGATCTCGTCGTCCCTGTTCACCAATATCTTGGACCCTCAGTCATAGAATCATACAGCACAGAAACAGGCATGTCTTTTGGCCCAACTTGCCCATATTGACGAAGTTATCCCATCTACATAGTCCCACCTGCTCCTGTTTGACCAACGCCCCTCCATGCTTTTCCTCCTCGTGTAGCTATCCAAATATCTTTTAATTATTGTTATAATACCTGTCTCAACTACCTCCTCTGGCAGTTAAATAAAAATAAATTAAAAACACAAATTTTTTTTTTTTAAATAACAATATTTTAGCTTATATCTTAATCAAACATTCACATTCACATTGTTGAGACATGGATCAACGGTTCTTTATTGCCACGTATACACTGCATGGTGAAATTCTGGTTGCATACCTTACACGAGAAATTATTATTACTTGGCACCATTTACAAAAAGAAAAAGTCCAAAGACCACATGCTGGATGCAATGGAGTGCTCCCGATCCAGGTAAGCCTCAGGCCATTGCAGGGCCTCCGCTGTCACCCTTGAATAATTCGGCCCGCGATCTAACCTCCCCTTCTTGCCCGACTGCTTTTGTGTCCCAGGGGGTGCCTCATGCAGCCAACCTTGAAGGAGCTGGAGGCAAATCACAGTCCCTTTCCTACCGGCCCACTCCTCACGTCTGTCGTCGCCAGCGGCTCCCTCCTCTTCAAGGCCAAGCATGATGGCTTCCGAGCTTCCCCTTGCAGGCAGCAGCCTGTCCTTCATCATGGCGCCAAGCCACACCTGCAACCGCACGTGGTCATGGATGGCCCGCGATGTGTTTGGCTCTGCGGCACATCAGGAGGGGCCTTCTACTGTGGAGCATTGCGGGAGCCTCCTGCCGTCGCCACGGCACATCACACTATTAAACTGTGCTATTTGATTCCATTTTTATTTTCTGACAATTCCTTAATGTGATTCTTTGGTTAGTTTGTTGACAATCTAGCTGATGGGGTGTCACCACAAATTTTGCCTGACTAATCCCACCTGCCTGCATTTGGCCCATATTTGTCTAAATCTTTCCTCTCCATGTATCTATCTAAATTACATTTAAATGTTGTGATAGGACCTGCCTCAACTACCTCCTCATTCCCTATGACCACTACACTCTGTGAGAAAAAGTTGCCCCTCAGGTTCCTATTAAATCTTTCACTCTCATCTTAAAAGGTTATTTCATTATCTCTAGTTACTTCATTTCTCTTCCATTCCTGATAATGTATTTGTACTTATGTTGGAAAGAACTGCAGATGCTGGTTATCACAAAATGCTGGAGTAACTCAGCGGGACAGGCAACATCTCTGGAGAGAATGGATGACGTTTGGGTCAAGACCTATTTGTACTTTGAGATATCACAAATGCTTTGGCTTCTTCAGTGTAACTCCAGGGATAAGGAAATCAAAATTCAAGGAAGAAATTTCAATGCCGGCCTGAGATTGGATGGTGGGGGGGGGGGGGGGGGGGGTGGGGGGGACCTTGAAGCTATTACACATCTCCCTACAGTGCTCTTCCATTGCTCTATGGAATGAGACTCCACGCACAGCAATGCCCTTCTGGAAAATTTACCATTGCATTTGGGAGTGTTGTTGGTCAATTGATTCATGTAAATCCTGAGTATATCTTCTTTATTCAGCGGATATTTTTCCGGCAGAAATGGACCCAATCTTGATTAGCACGGGTGTCATGGGTTATGGGGAGAAGGCAGGAGAATGGGGTTGCAAGGGCAAGGTCACGATTAAATGGCAGTGTAGTCCTGATTCTGCTCTTATCACTCATGAAGTATGGAGAGATGAGTGGCTGGCTGAAGGGGGCAAACCTGTGCGTCACTACCCCCACCCCCCAGGCGCGCGCCCGCGTGGCGGGGCCGCGCTTTCCCACCTCTATGCGCGTGCCCGTGGGTGCCCGCGCGCCCGCTCCAGGCACGCGACGCCAGGAGGGCGCGGAGCTCGCGCAGCGGCCGCAGTTGCTCGGTGAAGGTCCCCCTTCCCCCCCACCTCCCACCATCGCCATCTCCGCCCCGGCAATGAGGAGTCAGGGCCTCCCTCCTTCCCCAAGTAACTCGACGCCGGCACCTTCTCCCGTCAGACCCGAACCTCCAAACTGCCGAGCGACACCCTTCAAATCGAATAAAATCCGCCGGCCACTCGAAGCCCAAGTCTTCTTCCCTCCCCATCCCACAACAAACAAAAAACTTTTAGGAGGGAGCAAATGACGCCATGAACCTAACGTCTTGTTATGACTATATTAAAAAAACTAAGTTCGAAGCCAAGGGCCGACGTCCGTGAAAGGCCGTTCGGCAGATTTCATTAAAATGATGGGGCTGGGCTGGAGTTTGAAAACCGAAGTTCCTCGCTGAGAGTGAGGGGATCTCACCTCCATGTGGCCCCTCGGTTGCTGTGGCTGTGGCGAGGAGAGCGGGCTGCTGAGGCGCGGTGTGGGGCGGGCGGGGTGTGAAAGGGGCTCAGCCTCGTCTCGTCGGGAGCAGTCGCCACGCCGGTCTCGCCCATCTGCTGCCCATTCACTGACTGCGGGGCGGGCGGGGACCGTTGGGGTAGGGGGGGGGGGGAGGGGGAGGGGAGGGGGCAGCTCGCGCTCGCGCACACGCGCCGAGTGGACGATCGCCGCTCGCGCCCCTTCCCGCGCTTAAACCCCCCACTGGCGGGCGAGGCGGGGGCGCGAGGGGCCGAGCGGCCGGCGGGCCTGGGGCAGCCGTGAGGCGACGCCTGGCCCTCGGCGCCACGACCAACGCTTCCCGCGAGGTAAGAACACGCGAGGCCGTTATAGGGAGCTTCGAATTTTTAAACGAGGCAGTGAATGATGCGCCACCCTCCCCCGTGTGATTTAATGGACGTGGAGAGGATGTGGGGGAGTCGAGGACCAGCGGTCATAGCCTCAGAATTAAAGCATGTTCCTTTAGGGAAGGACTTGAGGAGAAATTTAATTAGTCAGAGGGTGGTGAATCTGTGGAATTCATTGCCACAGAAGGCGGAGGAGGCCAAGTCAATGGATATTTTTAAGGCAGAGATAGTTGCTTGACTAGTACAGGTGTCAGGGGTTATGGGGAATGGGGTTGAGAGGGAGAGATTGGATCAGCCAAGATTGAATGGCGGAGTAGACTTGATGGGCCAAATGGCCTAATTCTGCTCCGATCACCTATGAACTTATGAACACCCAACCTTTGCCAAATTACACTTTGGTAGACAGCCTTCCTGATAAAAAAGCTGTTTAACTGTTCTAAAGGTGGGGACAAGAAACTGCAGATGCTGGTTTACTGTAAAATATTACACTCGGGTGACAGTAATGCTTTTGTTCTTTGTTTTTACCAGCAGCAATTGGCATGACCCATTCTTGTGAGAATTCCAAACCAACTTGTGGATTCAAACAGGTCCATGACTTCCAGAGTTCTAAGACAACAGTTACTGGGAGCTTCTGAATTTGAATGATTCAGTCAGACTCCAAAGTAACTGATCATTCTAAAGATGTTGAGGTGGAGACTTCATGGTTTAGTAGTGACATTTGTTTTGATCATTGCCCCATTGTGTGTGGGAGCTTTCCTAACTGCATTTTCTGGCAATAATCCTTTAATCTTTGTGAGTATCCAACCTCGCCCCGGGAGCTGGGTAAGCATGAAGAAATGTCAAGTCAAGTCAATTTTATTTGTATAGCACATTTAAAAACAACCCACGTTGACCAAAGTGCTGCACATCTGATTAGGAAAAAAAAAAAGAAAGTTACAGTGGCCCCGGGAAAGCAAATATCTTTTACAGCAATCAATATTTATAACTACTGGAGTGACCCCTCCATAACTTCCCCACTTGTGACAAATAATCTCTCTGCCTGGTAAATGGTATTAATCATGTGTACATGTTTTTCCTATAAAAGGTATTTTAATCTTCACTTCAAGTGCCGCAGATGTATCTGTTACCCTTTTTTGTTTAATTGAGAAATTTTAATTTCCACTGAACTTGATGAAACGTGTTCAGTTCTACAACAGGCAAGTTACCCCAGAAGTTCATTGTCCAGAGATGAAGATTTAAGTTTGTCGTCAAAAGTTTTTATTTATCTGTGGGAAACCATAGCTAAAATATTGAACTTGGGTGTTTCTACAGTATTACCTTTGATCTTTGCTTTTAGCACTGTGGACTCTTGGCCACTCTTGATTCCAAACAGGTCTATGACTTCCAAAGTTCTAAGACAACAGTTACTGGGAGCTTCTGGATTTGAACGACTCAGTTGGACTCAAAAATAACTGGCTGACATAAATATAACTGAACAAATCATGCTACCTGTATTTGTTCAAATGCTCAAGCTTTACAGATAATAACGTGAAAGTTCGAAGTACATTTTGAAAACAATCACATGAGAAAACACTTCATTTTTATTGCATCACATCCAATAAAACTGCAATAATCAAGTTCTACTTTAATATAAGTACATAATTGAGAATTCATTTTACACATGCAAGTTCATGAAACTGCAGGAAATTATTTGAAACCCAAATCAAAGTTATGTTTGACATATGGCATGACAAATTCATCATGTACACCTCTTCTTCTGACTTCAATTATTACAAACCTATTATTAAGTAAATTCGAATTTCACTGTACCTTAATTGGTACATGTGACAATAAACTGACCTTGACCTTGATTGATGGAATATAATATGGGGAAATGTAAAATAATCAGAACTGGTGTATAAACAGAAAGGTAGAGTATTTTTAAAATCAAAGGTTCAAAGGTCAGTTTATTGTCATGTGTACCAATTCAGGTACAGTGAAACTCGAATTACTCGAAATTGGTGATATAATGGGAAATCTTCAAAGGTATTTGATATCCTTGCATATGTCAATGAAAAAAAAAAATGCAAGTAAAGCAAGCAAATCGGAAAACAAGTGGTAAATTCTCCTTTAATATGAATGTTTGGGTACAGGATTAAAAATACCTTAAATAGGGCCTTAGTGATTCATCACTTGACGTCTATTCCATTTTGGTTTCTTAACTTAAAGAAAGCATGTACTTACTACAGAAGGAATGCAATGAAGATTTACCAGACTGATTCTCGGAATGGAAGATAGACCAGGTGAAAATACTTTAGAGTTTAGAAGAAAGAGATGTGATCTCTTGAAACTGAGAGCATTCCTATCAGGCTCAACAGTGTGAATGTTGTGAGTATTTTCCCTTGGCTAAGGATCCAGAACTATAGGCCACAGACTCAAAATAAGGAGTAAGCCATTTAGGATTGAGGTGAGGAGAAATGTCTTCAGAGAATCTTTGGATTCAGGAGCCCTGGAGGGCAATGTAGACTCATTCAATGAATTCACAGGAAACGAATGTCAATGGATTTCTGGATATGGAGACAGTGCAAGAAAACAGAGCTAAGGTAGAAGACATCTCGTGAATTTGATGAATGCCAGAACTGTTCTTAAAGAATTAGATGACATACTCCCAATCCTAATTTACGTTTTTATGTAACACAATTAAGTAACTTGATAACTTAACTAAATATTTTAGGACAGGGATGGCAGGACATCTAATGTGTTATACACTGCGATCCTTGGTATTCAAATCACAATTTATGTGTTGGTCAAAGCTTCAGATGCTGTATTGCATATCATTTGTGTTCCCCAACACCTTTCCCATCATCGCTGGGGACTTCAGCAAGTTCATTTTGAAGAAATCCTTTCTAAATTACCACCAGCACATGTCTTGCAGCACTAGGGGATCAAAAACTCCCGAACACTGCTATTCCAATATCAAAGATACCTTTCACTTCATCCCTCACTTTGGGAACCTGGGTGTGCTCTGTCCTGTATATAGGCAACAATTGAAGTGCGCAGCTCCAATGGTGAGGACTGCACAGAGCTGCTCTGGGGAGGCAGAGGAATGACTCTGTGACTGCTTGGAGTCAGTAGACTGGGCAATGTTCAAGGACCAAGCCACTTATCTGAACAAATATGCCACTGTTATTACCAACATCATCGGGAAATTTGTAGAGAAATATTTTTAAAAAACCATCAAAATGGTCTTTAACCAGAAACCTTAGATGACGTACAGGTATGTAGGTTAATTGGCTGGGTAAATGTAAAAATTGTCCCTAGTGGGTGTAGGATAGTGTTAATGTACGGGGATCACTGGGCGGCACGGACTTGGTGGGCCGAAAGGGCCTGTTTCCGGCTGTATGTATATGATATATGATATATGAACCAAGACGTCTGCGATCTACTGAGGATCAGATCTCAGCCATTCAAATCTGGCGACGCAGGTTCATACAGAATACCAGGTAAGGCCATGATGAGGCCATCAAAATTGCAGAGACACTTTGCTCTAAATTAGAGGGTGAAATGGATCTCCGGCTGTTGTGGCAGAGCTCACATCCCATCACTTCCTTTGAGGCAAAACCAAGTAGCAGCTCAAGCGACAAGAAGGCATCGCTGTGTTCTAAGCACGCTTTAAAGGGAGAACACTGATATGCCTTCTCGGGTCCCCAGAGCTCCCATTCGCATGTTAATTTTAATCACCGAGGCTGATATCAGAAGATCCTTCATGAGGATGAACCCTCGGAAAGCATCTGGACCTAATGGTGTACCTGATCACATTCTCAAAACCTGCGTAGATCAACTGACTGGGGTTTTTCGGGCATCTTCAAAATTTCAGCTGAGCTCCCCGGTTTCCACCTGCTTTAAAAGGGCATCGACAATACACAATAAAAGTAAAGTAACATGCCTCAATGACCCCTGACTGGTGGCACTAATGTCCTGCTGATGAAATGCTTTGAGTGGTTGGTTATGGTGCATATCAATCCTACCTTAGTTAGAACCTGGACCCACTACAATTTACCTACCGTCACAGTAGATCAACAGGGGATAAGATCTCACTGGCTCTCCACTCTGCACTGGACTACTTGGACAATAAGACCAAAAAGTACATCTGACAACACTTCCTCGATAATCACCAGCACAGGAGCACCTTAGGGTTGTACGCTCAGTCCCCTGATCTACTCACTCTATACTCATGACTGTAGCTGGACACAGTTCCAATGCCATCTTTAAACTTACCAACTGTTGTTGGACGAATTATAGATAATGCTGAGTCAGAGTATAAGAGGGAGATTGATAATCTGATTGAATGGTGTCAGAACAACAACCTTGCTCTCAACATCAGCAAGATTGTTGACGAGAAGTAGGAAACCGAGGAACCATGAACCTGTCTTCATTGACAGGTTGGTGATGGAGAGAGTCAACAACTTCATGTTTCCAAAAATTCCCTCATATTTGTTTTGGGTAGCAACCCAATAGTATGAGAATTGAATTCTTTAATTTTACGTAACCCTCTTCGTCCTTTTTTCTCCCATTTCTTCCCTGTGCCCCGCCTTGGTGTGCACCATTTACCCACTATCCCATCCCCCTTTCCTCATCCCCATCCACCTATCTCCCTCTAGCTTCTCATTTAACTGCTCTTCTCATCTTACACCCTTACATCCTTCTGTCTCAATTTCCTCTCACCTATCCACACATCTGTCGAACAACTCCCCCCCCCCCATCTACATCCAGCTATCAGTTGGCGATTTATCCCGCCCCCACCTCTTTTCCAGCTTTCTTTCCAATACTACAATCAGTCTGAAGAAGGGTCCTGACTGAAATGCCTCCTATCCATGGCCTCTGGAGATGCTTCCTGACCTGCTGAATAACTCAAGCTTTGTGTTTTTTTAAACTAATTTAGATCCAGTATTATGCACAGAGAAAATGATTAGTGGATGTTCTGATACTTTAGAGAACTTCAGAGAATATTAATTGTAATATGATTTTGTATCAAAATTAGAAAGTGAATTTGTGTGACCTAAATCTTAAATGTGAATAAAGCAAAGTATAAAGTCATGAGTATGAGTTGGCTATGGTAGATTGAGAGCACATAAATTAAATAACAGCTAGCATTAAAAGAATTAGCACATTGTTTACAACCATGAAAATCAAGAAAAGATACTATTAGGGCAAAGCAAAAGGCATATAATGTTGCCAAAAAATCATTAATTCCAAAGGTCGAGAAAATGTCAGAATTTAGCAAAAGGGGACCATAGCCATGATGCAGAAAGAGAATGCAGTAATACAAGATTAGTCAGCAAAAGACATACTAAGCAGACTATGGTAGGTATGTAAAAAGAAAACTAAAGTCAATGCAAAGACTGAGACAGGCGCAATTATATTGCAAAGAGATTTTGTATGGCTTCATGGAAGAATACCTAGAAAAAACACGCAGAAATGCTGGAGAATTACAGGTTCAGAGTGAATGAGTTTAAAATAAATTAGCATTTGTAAAAAATGGCCTTGGTGAAAATAGTGGGAGAGAAAGGTGAAGAATCCCCAGGACCTGATGACCAGATTATAACTAGCAACAGCACGTTTATCATATGAGGAGAGATTAAGCAGACTGTGTTAATACCGTGGAGTTTAAAAGGATGAGAATTGATCTCATTCATACATACAGACCTGTCCCGAGATTATAAATGCCTGGCTTATGAACGATCCAGATCATTCTGTGGCTGGGTCAAGCTGAGCAGAGCAGGGAGTGTTGAGGAGACTCACTTGCTCACTCTGAATCAATAAGACAGTTGACAGCTGCTCTATTCCTATCTGCTCACTATCCCTATCAGAGCTGTTTCTCTGATACTCTGCTTTTGTTCAATTTGATTTATGAAAAATTTGGGTTACTAACAGTATCTGGACAGTTTTATAGATACTAAATTCTTGTGGGCATTTAAAAGCTATATGTGCTGATGTTTCCCCTAGCTGGGGTGTCCAGTATTGGTGTCATAATCTCAAAGTATGAGGTCGCAATTCTGGACAGAAATGAAATAAAATGTTAACCAAGGCTAGATAGATCAGATGATTTAAAAATATTGAGATATATAAGGGATATAGGAAAGTGTTGGAAAAATGATGCTGAGGTGATTGAACACCCTACACCTTTTATTTCTTGTATTCTTTCAAGCCAATTGAAGACATCCCTCAGTCTAGCAGCAGGTAAGGCAAAATACCAAATGGAACTCTCAGTCAAGTTTAAAGATGATTCCACATGTCACAAGTTCACATTGTTAGGAGTAGAATTAGGCCATTCGGCCCATCGGGATCTACCATTCAATCATCTCTGATCTCTGCCTCTTAATCCCATTTTTCTGCCTTCTCCACATACCCCTTGACACGCGTTCTAATCAAGAATTTGTCTACCTCTGCCTTAAAAAATATCCACTGGCTTGGCCTCCACAGCCCTCTGTGGCAATGAGTGCCACAGATTAACTACCTTCTGACTGAAGAAGTTCCTCCTCACCTTTCTAAAAGAATACCCTTTAATTCTGATGCTATTCTAGACTCTCCCACCAGTAGAAACATCCTTTCCACATCCACTCCATCTATAGGAAGGAACTGCAGATGCTGGTTTAAACCGAAGATAGACACAAAATGCTGGAATAACTCAGCGGGACAGGCAGCATCTGAAGAAGTCTGAAGATGGGTCTCGACCCAAAATGTCACCCATTCCTTTTCTCCAGAGATGCTGCCTGTCCCGCTTAATTACTCCAAAATTTTGTGTCTATCCACTCTATCTATGCCTTTCATTATTCTGTAAGTTTCAATGAGGCCCCCCCTCGACCTTCTAAACTCCAGCGAGTAGAGCCCAATGCTGTCAAACGCTTATTATATGCTAACCCACTCATTCCTAGAATCATTCTTGTAAACCTCCGCTGGGCTCTCTCCAGAGCCAGCACACCCTTCCTCAGATATGGGGCTCATAAATATGTAATGCACAATAACAATCATATTATGTTTCCATTTTCTTTCACGGTTTCCTAGCTGCCATGGTCAGCATTTTGTCTGCCCATCTGGCAGTGGTTATCCTCACCCTCACAGATGTCAATAAGGTTACACTTGTATTGGGACAGTTTCTGCAAGTTTATTTTCAAATTCACTTAGATTTCCCTTTCTCCGAATGTTCTCATCACACCTCTCTGAAAGTTTGACCTAAATCTTCAGTTAAATCCCTGATTAATCTTTCCCTTGGTGTATTGGATATTCTCCAATTTTTAGTCAGCTCAATGTTTCTCAGTCAAGAGATATTCAAGGTAGAAGCAATCTCTGTTCACCAACTCTCATATTCTGCATTTTACATGCATAATCTGCTTTGCCATGTTAATTTATAGAGGCATACAACACACGAACAAACTCTTTGGCCCACCATGTTTATGCTGTCTATCAAGTAACTGCCTATACTAAACCGGTTATTAGCCTACTGTTCCTTGGCAATTTGAGTGCTCCTCTACATTCTCTTAAATGTGAGAGTACCAGTCTCCAGCAGCTTCTCAGTTAATGCGAGCGAGATTTCAACCATCTGTGTGCGAAAATTCTTCCTCAACCCCCCATTTAAACTTTTTATTCCTCACTGTAAACCTATGCTTTTAGAAACGTGCCATGAAAAAAAAGCTTCTTACTATCTACCCTGTCATTGTTCATAATTCTGTATACATGTCAGGTCCTCCAGCTTCCTCTGCTCCATGATTCTGAATATGGGTGCTGAGCTGAAACATCATCTGTCTATTTCTCTCCACAGATGCTGCTTGACCCGCTGAGTTTCTCCGGGAGTTTATTTTTGTTCAAAATTTCGGCATATGCAGTCGCTTGTGTTTCCATTTAGACTTGAAGGGTCCAATGGAACATGTGTTTCGACCTAAGACTAAAAAATACAAATATTTGGTTGCATTGTTCATATTATTTAACCAAAATAATTTGCTACAGTTTTGCTTTCCAGATTAGCCATGATCTCATAGAAACAAGGTGTAGGAGTAGGCCATTCGGCCCTTCGAGCCTGCACTGCCATTCAATATGATCATGGCTGATCATCCAACTCAGTATCCTGTACCTGCCTTCTCTCCATACCCCCTGATCCCTTTAGCCACAAGGGCCACATCTAACTCCCTCTTAAATATAGCCAATGAACTGGCCTCAACTACCTTCTGTGGCAGAGAATTCCACAGATTCACCACTCTCTGTGTGAAAAAAAATGTTCTCATCTCGGTCCTAAAAGACTTCCCCCTTATCCTTAAACTGTGACCCCTTGTTCTGGACTTCCCCAACATCGGGAACAATCTTCCTGCATCTAGCCTCTCCAACCCCTTAAGAATTTTGTAAGTTTCTATAAGATCCCCCCTCAATCTTCTAAATTCCAGCGAGTACAAGCCGAGTCTATCCAGTCTTTCTTCATATGAAAGTTCTGCCATCCCAGGAATCAATCTTGTGAACCTTCTCTGTACTCCCTCTATGGCAAGAATGTCTTTCCTCAGATTAGGAGACCAAAACTGTACGCAATACTCCAGGTGTGGTCTCGCCAATGCCCTGTACAACTGCAGCAGAACCTCCCTGCTCCTCTACTCTCAATGAATGGCAGAACACATTTGAGGGGCACATGGTCTACAGCTGCTCCCATTATGTTCCAAATCTTGGTTGAGTATGTGTGTGTATGTATGTGTATATACACATATATATATATATAATATATATATGTGTGTGTATACAGTATGTATGTATGTGGAAATATATGTGTATGTGTGTGTACTTGGGATATGTGTATATATACACTGATTTTTGTTCTCATATTGTTTAATAATAATAATAATAATGCATTACATTTATATAGCGCTTTTCAAACACTCAAAGACGCTTTACAGGGATTTCTAGAACATAGAGAAGTGAATAAATAGATAAATAAGTAAACGAACAGAGAAAGGAGACAGAAGGTGAGGTGACCCTCAGTGGTTGAAGGCAGTGCTGAAGAGGTGAGACTTCAGTGATGTTTTGAATGTGGTGAGTGAGGAGGAGTCTCTGACGGTTTGGGGTAGTGAGTTCCATAGGATGGGAGCAGCGATAGAGAAAGCCCTGTCCCCCCAGGATCTGAGTTTGGTCCGGATGGGGAGGGACAGGAGATTGGCAGCAGCAAGGTGGAGGGTGCAGGTGGGAGTGTGCCTGTGGAGGAGGTCAGTCAGGTAGGATGGGGCCAGGTTATGGAGGGCTTTGTAGGTCATGAGGAGGATTTTGTACTGGATTCTCTGGGGGATGGGGAGCAGCGGAGTTTTGAATGTATTGAAGTTTACTGATGATTTTTGAGGGTGAGCCATAGAGGAGGCTGTTGCAGTAGTCCAGACGGGAGGTGATGAAGGCGTGGATGAGGGTTTCTGCAGCTGTGAAGGAGAGGGATGGACGGAGACGGGCAATGTTTTTGAGGTGGAAGAAGGCTGTCTTTGTGATGTGTTTGATGTGTTTGTCGAAGGAGAGGGTTTGATCAAAGATGATTCCAAGATTCCGGATGTGAGGGGAGGTGGATACTGGGAGACCATCAATATTGAGGATGAAGTTTTGGGTGGATTTGGTGAGCGTTTACAGTGTACTATGTTTACATATTCTGTTGTGCTGCAGCAAGTAAGAATTTCATTGTTCTATCTCGGACACATGACAATAAAACACTCTTGACTCATGAGTGTAAATATTAAATAATTATAAAAAGCAATCTGACTTCATTCTGATGTTTTTCACTTTACCATTACCTTATTCATATTTCAGTATCTGGTTTATTACTGCTATAGAAACTGTAATCATCAATTGTTGAATTTAAAACCAATTCTACCTGAAGAATATCGACAATTGAGAAAATACGAATGATTAATGGCCATTGTTTTTGCAGAAAATGCTATTAACCGCATAGGTGGAATGTGCTTAATATGATGTCAACTGTAAGTTAACTTAATTGGTTTACATATCCAAATGTAACCTAACCATTTGGTAATCTGTTATGTAAGTAGATTATAACACTCATAGTAACTCCATAGAACCGCACTCTATTTTCTTGCGCATAATTATTGCTTTGACAGCAAAAGGTTAAGATTACCACTGGTGGCATTTACAGAAGAGAAAAATACAAAATAATCAATCATTTCAAGGACTTACATTTGGTTCTCTTGTTTTACTTTTGTGTATACACTTTTGTATATGTTGCATAGCCTTTCCATCTGTGCGTATTTCTGTTATGAACAATAATAGGCTAAAAGCAAGAATTGAGAAATTAATACATTTGGTGGTTTACTTAGCTAATCTGCCCATGTAACCCATTACCATGTCCTGCTCTCCTTTGCCATAATTGTTCCCAACTGAATTTAACATCAGTCAGGGGAAGACTGATAAGGGGAAAATAAAATGTGTGGCACAAAAGTGCCAATAACAATGGCCACCTCTAAAAACAAAGAACCAACCAGCTGCTCTTGACATTTAATATCATTACCATTGCGGAGTTTCCCACCTTCATCATTCTGAGGTCAGCATTGATCTGATCATCAACCGGACATCAGATAAATACTGGCTACAGGAGCAGGTCCGAGACTGGGTACATCGAAGTGAGTTCAGTTCTTGACACCCCAAAACCTTTCACCATCTACAAGGCAAAAGTCTGGATTCTGGTGGGATATTCCAAACTTGCCTGCATTAGTACAACTCCAACAACTTTACAGCTGAAGCAGTTGCCGGAAGATGCATGTAGCAGTGATTTAGCCCCAGGGCACTTCAATGGAGGCCTAGATGCAGAGCTATCCCCAATAGGTATTCCTTGATTTGAGTCTGAAGAAGGGTCTCGATCTGAAATATCACCTATTCATGTTCTCCAGGAAAGCTGTTTAACCCACTGAATTACTCCAGCATTTTTGTGTAATTGCTGGTAACCCTGTTTCTATCTTTCCTTGATTTATGAATAATTAATTGACAGATCTTTGCTATATTGTTATTTACTGTGTGGGTGGGGTGAAGGATGGCAGGATGGGTGATTGTGGCATTGTTTTATCACTGGAGGAAATTAAGCCAATATTGGGATGTCTGGTGTTGAGGTCAAAGTCATTATTGGAGCTAAAACTCTTATCATATCATATCATAACATATATATACAGCCGGAAACAGGCCTTTTCGGCCCTCCAAGTCCGTGCCGCCCAGCGATCCCCGTACATTAACACTATCCTATACCCACTAGGGACAATTTTTTTTTTTACATTTACCCAGCCAATTAACCTACATACCTCTGATATATAAGCAGCAAATGTGTAAACGTACACTTCTAGTCCTTTCTCAGCCCCTACTATAATCTTACCCTTCTGTCTTTTTTAAATTTTAGGTACCTGTGGATTGAAGCCTGAGCAGGCAGTAGAAGAAAATTGATGATCAACACATATATCCCTCAATTTCCAACACTAACACCAGCAGATAGGCCGACAATGAAATTCAGAGGAGTGCAAAATTAAGAATCTCCATGAGGTAAGATTGGGATATGGGTGGATTGCAGCCACGATATGGGTTAATACCGACCACTCATTGGAAAGTGGACTTCCACTCCAATTCTGCTACAGCAGGCCCAGATGAAGATTATGATTGAGCAACTACACATTAAAGCTAATAGAAATGCACATTGAAATTCTTATCTCACTGGGATGCTTGCCAGTATCAAGGAGGATGGATAATCTGGCATCAACTTGGTGCAGGGTTTGGAGTTCATGCTTTGCAGCCTGTAAGTGATATCTCATACCTCATACTTGCAAAAGTATCAATGAATAACCATTATTTGAAGCTCCACCAGCGACCATCCAACATCTGGGTGGAAACTCTGATTTGCTGCCATCATGATTCAGTATTACACTGTGAAAAGGGACTTGCATGTTCTCCCAACAATAAAGCAATCTGCTTAGTTTGGTTTCGAGATAAAGCGTGGAAACAGGCCCTTCGGCCTACCGGGTCCGTGCGGACCAGCGATCACTTGTACATTATGGATAATTTACAGAAGCCAATTACCCTTCAAATCTGCACGTCTTTGGAATGTGGGAGGAAACTGGAGCACCTGGAGAAAATCCACGTGGGCACAGGGAGAGCGTACACATTTTGTATAGACAGTGCCTGTAGTCAGGATCGTACCTGGGTCTCTGGCGCTGTAAGGCAGCAGCTCCTACACTGCGCCAAGATGTTTCAGCTGTGGCAATGATGCCATCATGCATAAACCTCACGTCATGTAAAGGACGTTGGCAAGCCGCATTTATGGTATTGTGTTCAGTACTGAGCACCAAGTTATAGAACAGATGTTGTCAAGCAGAAAAGGGTACAGGGAAGATTTACAAGGATGTTGCCAGGGCTAGAGGGCCTGAGCTGTAGGGAGTGGTTGAATAGGCTGGGACTCTATTCCTTGGAGTGCAGGAGGATGAGGGATGATCTTATTGAGATGTATAAAATCATGAGAGAAATAGATCGGATGGATGCAGAGTCTCTTGCCTAGAGTAGATGAATCGATGACCAGATGACATAGGTTTAAGGTGAAGGCGAAAAGATGTAATAGGAATCTGAGGGGTAACTTTTTCACACATAGAGTGGTGGGTGTATGGAATAAACTGCCGGAGGAGGTAGTTGAGGCATGGACTATCCCAACATTTAAGAAACAGTTAGACGGGTACATGGATAGGACAGGTTTGGAGGCATAAGGACCAAACGTGGGCAGGTGGGACTCGTGTAGCTGGGACATGTTTGCGTTGTGGGCAAGTTGGGCCAAAGGGCCCATTTTCACACTATCACTCTATGATTCGATGAAACCTGCTGTCTTCTCAGGTAGATGGCATTTGCTTTCTCATTCCTGGCAATCACCAAATGCCCATCCCATTGCTTGTAGACTAGCCAGTTGGGAAATCTATTACCCATGTTAAAATGATGCCGTCTTCTACTAGACCCTCCAAGTTCAGGGCAGTCGAAGTCCATAGACACTAGACAATAGGTGCAGGTGTAGGCCATTCGGCCCCTCGAGCCAGCACCGCCATTCAATGTGATCATGGCTGATCATCCACAATCAGTACCCCGTTCCTGCCCTCTCTCCATACCCCCTGACTCCGCTATCATTAACTCTATCTAACTCTTGAAAGCATCCAGAGAATCAGCCTCCACTGCCTTCTGAGGCAGAGAATTCCACAGATTTACAACTCTGAGTGAAAAAAAATGTTCCTCATCTCCATTCTAAATGGCCTACCCCTTATTCTTAAACTGTGGCCCCTGGTTCTGGCCTCCCCCAACATTGGGAACATGTTTCCTGCCTCTAGCGTGTCTAATCCCTTAATAATCTTATATGTTTCAATAAGATCCCCTCTCATCCTTCTAAATTCCAGTGTATACGAGCCCAGACGCTCCAGTCTTTCAACATAAGACAGTCCCGCCATTCCGGGAATTAACCTAGTGAACCTACCCAGCACTTCCTCAATGGCAAGAATGTCCTTCCTCAAATTTGGAGACCAAAACTGCACACAGTACTCCAGATGTGGTCTCACTAGGGCCCTGTACAACTGCAGAAGGACCTCTTTGCTTCTATACTCAACTCCTCTTGTCATGAAGGCTAACATGCTATTAGATTTCTTCACTGCCTGCTGTACCTGCATGATTACTTTCAGTGACTGATGTACAAGGACACCCAGATCACGTTGTACGTCCCCATTTCCTAACTTGACACCTTTCAG
This sequence comes from Rhinoraja longicauda, assembly GCF_053455715.1. Taxonomy (NCBI): domain Eukaryota; kingdom Metazoa; phylum Chordata; class Chondrichthyes; order Rajiformes; family Arhynchobatidae; genus Rhinoraja; species Rhinoraja longicauda. Next base: position 26,621,751 of record NC_135981.1, read on the forward strand.
ATAATAATCTGCCTTCCTGTTCTTACCACCAAAGTGCATAACCTCACATTTATCCACATTAAACTGCATCTGCCATGCATCAGCCCACTCACACAACCTGTCCAAGTCACCCTGCATCCTCATAGCATCCTCCTCACAGTTCACACTGCCACCCAGCATGGTGTCATCTGCAAATTTGCTAATGTTACTTTTAATCTCTTCATCTAAGTCATTAATGTATATTGTAAATAGCTGTGGTCCCAGCACCGAGCCTTGCGGTACCCCACTAGTCACTGCCTGCAATTCTGAAAGGGACCCATTCATCCCTACTCTTTGTTTCCTGTCTGCCACCCAATTTTCTATCCATGTCAGTACCCTACCCCCAATACCATGTGCTCTAATTTTGCCCACTAATCTATGTGGGACCTTATCAAAGGCTTTCTGAAAATCCAGGTACACTACATCCACTGCCAGGCTACACCGACGCCACCGCCGACCTCCACCACCCCGACGTCCACCACCTCCCCGGGGCCGCCACCGCCGACTTCAGAGGCCTACCTGAGGCTACAACCGCCGCCACCGCCGACCTCCACCGTCTCCCCGGGGCCTCTGCCTTCGGCTTCCCAGACCTTTTCGCTGCCTCCGCTGCCTTCCTGGGGCTGCCACCGCTGACTTCCTAGGCCTACCTGAGGCTTCCGCCGACCTCCACCGCCTCCCCGGGGCCGCTGCTGCCGATGTCCAAGGCCTACCTGAGGCTTCCGCAGCCGCCGACCTCCACCGCCTCCCCGGGGCTGCTGTTGCCGACATCCGAGACCTACCTGAGGCTTCCACCGCTGCTGCCGCCGACCTCCGCCGCCTCCCCGGGGCCGCCACCGCTGACCTCCTAGGCCTACCTGAGGCTTCCACTGCTGCCGACCTCCACCGTCTCCCCGGGGCCACTGCCGCCGACGTCCAAGGCCTCTTCACCACCGCCGACCTTCCAGACCTCTTCGCCGCCGCTGCCGCCGACGTCCTCCCCTGCCATCCGCTGACCGGGCCAACCGCTGCTTACCCGGGCTCCAGTTCCCCATGGGCCTCCCCCAGCGACTGTGTCGACCCGCACTGCTCCACCACCCAGCAGCAGGTCGCAGCCGTCGCTGTACCCGGCTCCCAGGCTCAGCAGCAGGTCGCAGCTTCACCCGGCTCACAGACATCGCGCTGGGCCCACAGTCCCCACGAGGCAGTGTCCCACAGCGCCACTGGGTCTTACTGCCCACCCCCTACTACAGGGAACCACAGTAAGGTTTCCACTGGGTCTCCCTCTTCCGCCTCTAGCCAGGCAACCTTAACTACTCCCCACATTGGTCCTCATGCCCCCCTCCGCTCTGTTAACCCACCACCCCCTCACCATACATCCCCTCCACCTGCCCCCCTGCCTTCATCCGACCCCAACTCCCACACTTGCCGTTCTGTCCTCAGCAGAGGCCTCACCTTTGTTCCCCTCCGCCCCCACATCAACGGGTTCTGGGTCCGCCATGATGTGGAGCTCTTCTTCCGTCGCCTCCGAGCCTTTTTCCATGGGAAGGAGTCCTCACCCCTCAGTGATGACCCCTTCTCCCGTCTCCAGCGGACCCCCTCCTCTTGGACTCCCCCGGCAGGCCAACTACCCTCACGAGAACTTTTCATCTCCACCTGCCGGAGTGACATTAACCGCCTCAAATTCTCCACTCCCCTGACTCACTCTAACCTCTCCCATCCTGAACGTGCAGCCCTCCACTCACTCTGCAACAACCCTGACTTAGTCATCAAACCCGCTGACAAGGGAGGTGCTGTGGTAGTCTGGCGTGCTGACCTCTACCGGATCGAGGCCAGACGACAACTCTCAGACACCTCCTCCTACTTATCCTTGGACCATGACCCCACCGACGAACACCAGACCTTAATCATCAACACCATCACAGACCTCATCATTTCCGGTGCTCTACCCTCTAATGCCTCCAAACTTATCATTCCCCAGCCCCGCACGGCCCGATTTTACCTTCTACCTAAAATCCATAAACAGAACTGTCCCGGCAGACCCATCGTTTCTGCCGGTTCATGTCCCACCAAACCTATTTCACCTACCTCGACTCCGTCCTATCCCCCCTGGTCAAATCCCTCCCCACCTACATCCAAGACACCTCACTTGCTCTCCGTCTCCTTGATAACCTCCGGCTTCCAGGCCCCCACTCCCTCATCTTTACCATGGATGTCCAGTCACTCTACACTTCCATCCCCCACAAGGATGGTCGTGAAGCCCTCCGTTTCTTCCTCGACCGTAGAACCAGCAAATCCCCATCTACTAACACTCTCCTCCGCCTAGCAGAGCTGGTTCTTACCCTTAACAACTTCTCCTTTGACTCCTCCCACTTCCTCCAAACCAGAGGCGTAGCTATGGGCACTCGCATGGGCCCTAGCTATGCCTGCCTCTTTGTCGGGTACGTCGAACAATCCCTGTTCCGGGTGTACACTGGCCCTATCCCCAAACTCTACCTCCGCTACATCGACGACTGCATTGGTGCTACCTCTTGTACCCATGCAGAACTCACTGACTTCATACACTTCACTACTAATTTCCATCCTGCTCTTAAATATACTTGGACTATCTCCGACATCTCCCTACCGTTTCTGGGCCTCACCATCTCCATCACAGGAGACAGACTAGTGACTAACATCTACTATAAACCCACTGACTCGCATAGCTATCTGGCCTACACTTCTCCCCACCCTTTCTTTTGCAAAAGGTCTATCCCCTACTCCCAATTCCTCCGTCTAACTCGCATCTGCGCCCATGATGAGGTGTTTCACACTAGGGCATCAGAGATGTCCTCATTTTTCAGGAAACGGGACTTCCCCTCTTCCATTATAGATGAGGCTCTCACTTGGGCCTCCTCTATATCCTCTTGCTCCCCCTTCCCCCCATTCGTAACAAGGACAGAATCCCCCTCGTTCTCACCTTCCAGCCCATCAGCCAGCGTATCCAACATTTCCGTCACCTCCAACGGGACCCCACCACTGGCCACATCTTCCCATCCCCTCCCCTTTCTGCGTTTCGCAGTGACCGTTCCCTCCGTAGCTCCTTGGTCCACTCGTCCCTTCCTACCCAAACCACCCCATCCCCGGGCACTTTCCGCTGCAACCGCAGGAGATACACCACCTGTCCCTTTACCTTCCCCCTCAACTCCATCCAAGGACCCAAACAGTCTTTCCAGGTGAGACAGAAGTTCACCTGCACCTCCACCAACCTCATCTATTGTATCCGCTGCGCTAGATGTCAACCTCTTTACATCGGCGAAACCAAACGCGGGCTCGGCGATCTTTTCGCTCAACACCTTCGCTCAGTCCGTCCGATTTAAACTAATGTGGCAGGGGGATGGGAGCAGGAGCAGAGAGACAGAGGGGTGTAAAATGAGGATAGAAGCAACAGGTAGCAAGGTGAAAAGTAAAAGTGGCAGGCAGACAAATCCAGGGCAAAAATCAAAAAGGGCCACTTTTCAACATAATTGTATAAGGGGTAAGAGAGTTGTAAAAACAAGCCTGAAGGCTTTGTGTCTCAATGCAAGGAGTATACGTAATAAGGTGGATGAATTAAATGTGGAGATAGTTATTAATGATTATGATATAGTTGGGATTACGGAGACATGGCTCCAGGGTGACCAAGGCTGGGAGCTCAACATCCAGGGATATTCTATATTCAGGCGGGATAGACAGAAGGGAAAAGGAGGTGGGGTAGCGTTACTGGTTAGAGAGGAGATTAAAGCAGTGGAAAGGAAGGACATTAGCTTGGAGGAAGTGGAATCGATATGGGTAGAGCTACGAAACACTAAGGGGCAGAAAACGCTAGTGGGAGTTGTGTACAGGCCACCTAACAGCAGTAGTGAGGTTGGTGATGGCATCAAGCAGGAAATTAGAAATGCGTGCACTAAAGGTGCAGCAGTTATAATGGGTGACTTCAATCTACATATAGATTGGGTGAACCAAACTGGCAGGGGTGCTGAGGAAGAGGAATTATTGGAATGTTTGAGAGATGGTTTTCTAAACCAACATGTCGAGGAACCAACGAGAGAACAGGCCATTTTAGACTGGGTATTGAGTAATGAGGAAGGGTTAGTTAGCAGTCTTGTTGTGCGAGGCCCCTTGGGCAAGAGTGATCATAATATGGTAGAGTTCTTCATTAGGATGGAGAGTGACAAAGTCAATACAGAACCAAGTGTTCTGAACTTAAAGAAAGGTAACTTTGAGGGTATGAGGCGTGAATTGTCCAAGATAGACTGGCGATTGATGCTGAAAGGGTTGACGGTGGACATGCAATGGAAGGCATTTAAAGGTCGCATGGATGAATTACAACAAGTGTTCATCCCAGTTTGGCAAAAGAACAAACCAGGAAAGGTAGTGCATCCGTGGCTAACAAGGGAAATCAAGGATAGTATTAAAACAAAAGATGAAGCATACAGATTAGCCAGAAAAAGTAGCATACCAGAGGACTGGGAGAAATTCAGAGTCCAGCAGAGGAGGACAAAGGGCTTAATTAGGAAAGGGAAAATAGATTATGAGGGAAAACTGGCAAGGAACATAAAAACTGACTGCAAAAGCTTTTATAGATATGTCAAGAGAAAAAGATTAGTTAAGACAAATGTAGGTCCCTTGCAGTCGGAAACAGGTGAATTGATCATAGGGAACAAGGAGATGGCAGACCAATTGAAGAAATACTTTGGTTCTGTCTTCACTAAGGAAGACATAAACCGTCTGCCGGAAATAGCGGGGGACCAGGGGTCTAATGAGATGGAGGAACTGAGGGAAATCCAGGTTAGTCGGGAAGTGGTGTTAGGTAAATTAAATGGATTAAAGGCAGATAAATCCCCAGGGCCAGATAGGCTGCATCCCAGAGTGCTTAAGGAAGTAGCCTCAGAAATAGTGGATGCATTAGTGATAATTTTTCAAAACTCTTTAGATTCTGGAGTAGTTCCTGAGGACTGGAGGGTAGCTAATGTAACCCCATTTTTTAAAAAGGGAGGGAGAGAGAAAACGGGGAATTATAGACCAGTTAGCCTAACATCGGTAGTGGGGAAAATGCTAGAGTCAGTTATTAAAGATGTGATAGCATCACATTTGGAAAGTGGTGAAATCATCGGACAAAGTCAGCATGGATTTACCAAAGGCAAATCATGTCTGACGAATCTTATAGAATTTTTCGAGGATGTAACTAGTAGAGTGGATAAGGGAGAACCAGTCGATGTGTTATATCTGGACTTTCAGAAGGCCTTCGACAAGGTCCCACATAGGAGATTGGTGTACAAACTTAAAGCACACGGTATTGAGGGTTCAGTGTTGAGGTGGATAGAAAATTGGTTGGCGGACAGGAAGCAAAGAGTAGGAATAAACGGGTCCTTTTCGGAATGGCAGGCAGTGACTAGTGGGGTACCGCAAGGCTCAGTGCTGGGACCCCAGTTATTTACAGTGTATATTAATGATTTGGACGAGGGAATTGAATGCAACATCTCTAAGTTTGTGGATGACACGAAGCTGGGTGGCAGTGTTAGCTGCGAGGAGGATGCTAGGAGGCTGCAGAGTGACTTGGATAGATTAGGCGAGTGGGCAAATGCATGGCAGATGCAATATAATGTGGATAAATGTGAGGTTATCCACTTTGGCGGCAAGAACAGGAAAACAGAGTATTACCTGAATGGTGACCGATTGGGAGAAGGGGAGATGCAACGTGACCTGGGTGTCATGGTGCACCAGTCATTGAAAGCAAGCATGCAGGTGCAGCAGGCAGTGAAGAAAGCAAATGGTATGTTGGCATTCATAGCAAGAGGATTTGAGTTTAGGAGCAGGGAGGTTCTGCTGCAGTTGTACAGGGCCTTGGTGAGACCGCACCTGGAGTATTGTGTGCAGTTTTGGTCTCCTAACCTGAGGAAAGACGTTCTTGCCTTAGAGGGAGTACAGAGAAGTTTCACCAGATTGATCCCTGGGATGGCGGGACTTTCATATGAGTAAAGACTGGATAGACTGGGCTTGTACTCGCTGGAATTTAGAAGACTGAGGGGGGATCTTATAGAAACATATAAAATTCTTAAGAGGTTGGAGAGGCTAGATGCGGGAAGATTGTTCCCGATGTTGGGGGAGTCCAGAACCAGGGGTCACAGCTTAAGGATAAGGGGGAAGTCTTTTAGGACCGAGACGAGAAAACATTTCTTCACACAGAGAGTGGTAAGTCTGTGGAATTCTCTGCCACAGAAGGTAGTTGAGGCCAGTTCATTGGCTATATTTAAGAGGGAGTTAGATGTGGCCCTTTTTGCTAAAGGGATCAGGGGGTATGGAGAGAAGGCAGGTACAGGCTACTGAGCTGGATGATCAGCCATGATCATATTGAATGGCGGTGCAGGCTCGAAGGGCCGAATGGCCTACTCCTGCACCTATTTTCTATGTTTCTATGTCTTAACCAACCTGATCTCCCGGTGGCTGAACACTTCAACTCCCACTCCCAGTCTGACCTTTCTGTCATGGGCCATAGTGATGTGCACCGGAAATTGGAGGAACAGCACCTCATATTTCACTTGGGCAGCTTGCAGCCCAGCGGTATGAACATTGACTTCTCCAACTTTAGATAGTTCCTCTGTCCCTTTCTTCCCCTCCTCCTTCCCAGTTCTCCCTCTATCTTCCTGTCTCCACCTATATCCTTCCCTTGTCCCGCCCCCCTGACATCAGTCTGAAGAAGGGTCTCGACCCGAAACGTCACCCATTCCTTCTCTCCTGATATGCTGCCTGACCTGCTGAGTTACTCCAGCATTTTGTGAATAAATACCTTCGATTTGTACCAGCATCTGCAGTTATTTTCCTACAGATTAATTTCTGGTGATTTCTCTTGCTCTTGATGCATATCTGCAATGTCACCACAATTTGTTCAAATTGCAGAGGTTTCCAGGAGTGGTATGGCATTTGTCTGCCAAAGAACCTTTTGCCGATCTCAGTCCACCACCTATGCACTTGCTATGCACTACAATGGCTACAAATCCAGCAATACCCGCATTTTTTTAATTCTCACCGTATTTCACATCCTCCACTATGGTCTTGATCTTTAGTGTCTCTGAAATCTCAACAGACTTGCAAGCCTTAGATCTCTGCACTCATATGATTCTAGCATTTTGCATATCCTTCATTTCGACATATGTTTTCTGTGGTTTGGGATTAAGTATTGAAATTCCTTCTCTAAACATGTCCATCTCTTTTTTTATCTTTCACATTTCCCTTTAATACTGTTTCTGGAACTATACACTCGATTATCTGTCCTAATAATTTATTCTCGGACTTGCCCTCATTAAATTAGATAAATCTCTTGTTAAGCTCTTTTGGGACTTTATACTACATTGAACGTGTTCTTTTTGGTTTGATCTGTTATATTTCCATCCAGTATTCAGCACAGTAGAACTATAGCTCAAAAAGGTGTAGCTTATGATGGAGAAGCCCAATACATGCGTGCAAAAAATGAAGCTTGGGCATTTGCTTCATTCCAGATGTTCAGCCAGAAGTGCTTCACCTTCCTTCGTCCATCCTCATCATCACAGAAGCTAGTCTTCAGCCAATTTGAATCAATGCATATGACACGGTGCCCTCCATAATGTTTGGGACAAAGACCCATCATTTATTTATTTCCCTCTGTACTCCCCAATTTGAGATTTGTAATAGAAACAATCACATGTGGTTAAAGTGCACATTGTCAGATAACAAGAAATTGCTGAGATCTCTTGATAGGGTAAAGGCTATGGTATAAGACAATATCCTGGCTGTAGCTTTATGGACGGGCAGCAGAAACAGAGCCTAGTTACTGTGGAAAATTGGTTCGTTTACAGTAAACCCTCATATCAGATCATAGCAAAGGGAGTGATGTCCGTCATTGCCGATGATTGCAGACGATGATTAATAGACAAGAGGACACAAAGTGCTGGAGTAATTCAGCGGGTCAGGATCGTTGGAGAACATGGATAGGTGACATCGGGACCCTTCCTCAGATGGATCAGTCGGCTGTGTTGCTCCTGCCCTGCATCGTTTCACTTTAAAACGGCGCCGATGCCGCTGGTCTGCACCAGCGAGCCTTTCTTCACCAGTTCACCCAACTGTTGTGGCTCTCGTTGTAACCCCCCCAAAGGACGCGCTGCCTCAGGCCGCTACCAATGACAGGACGTGCTCGGTCATCATAGGGCTTCCCTTTTACTTGCTGTCACTTCCAAGGTGGAGTATGTCAGCGACTCTGGGGGAGAAGGAAGAGGGGGGAGGAGGGGGTGGGGGGAGGAAGAGGCCAACTGGACAGAGTGATGGGAGAGGCAGGTGACAGTGTTCGAGCGGGGAACAGCAAGAAACGGCAGCATGTGAGAGGGGCTCGCTGGTGTTCCTTGCGAGTCGGGAGTGAGGTTGGAAGCCGGGGCTACAAACCGCTGGAGAGACGGTGGGAGCTGGGGTCGGGTCGGCAGGTCATTCCATTCACATGCAGTTTACAATGCCATCTGTGGCCACTCAGGGAATTTCAACTGAGCTTTCATAATTTTGTCCAGATTATTGGGAGCAGACCATTAGTTGGCGGAAAATTGGTGTACAACCTGTATGAGCACAGTATGTGCATATGAATTGGACACTGATTAACCTTTTCCTATGCTTACATTTAAATATTATTTTGGATTCATTCCAATGCAAAATTAGTTTTAGAGTAGCTTTAAGCTGATACATAATAGGCACAATCGCAGGGAACAAACTAACCCATGAACTGTCAGTCTCACTGAGACAGACTTTCAAATTTTACATCAAAATTGTCTGCAAATTCTTAATGTTCACAACTATCATTTTTGAACATTCCATTGCTGTTTTTATAGCACTATAGCCTCAAAGAGCTGGGAATGCCCCAATTTTTGTATTGAATGTATTCTTGCTATCTTTTTTTGCACGCAGCATGATATTGAACTGTACAGAATTTGATTCAAAAAAATATTTCTACATTATTCTCATTGGTGGATTGCAAACTGCTCTTCCTCTTTTTGTAAGTCATCTTCCACTGCAATGTGAGCACCATGGTGCAGTACTACTGCATTTTAAGTCATGTGGTACAATTGCAGGTGTCTGCCATCTGGGAATTCACTTAACTTTGCTACAGGTTTTCATGAAACAGTAACTTTTAAAAATCAGGGCAAACATTTTTCTGAATTACCTTTGCCATTAAATACGTTGATAAATTATTCAACCATTTTGTTTCAATTGTGTGCCCATCTTATGATGCATTTAAATGTGTTTGAGCCAGAGTGAACAAAATATATTTAGGAATCTGACCCAAATTTAAACTTTTATAGGATTCCTCATGCACAAAAAGCTGTAACGAAGAAAGAAAATTCGGCTTGGATTTGAAAAAAAGCAGGACCTGAATTAAAAATGACAGCTGTGTCTCTGAGACATTTGCTCGAAGTTTCCTTTGTTATCTGGCAAAAATGATATGTAGATGGACAGTCCACATGGCTGACTGCATTGTAATTATGCATGTTGAATTATTCAATAAGAAAACCGTCCCAAATGGGAGTTCTTTGTTGTTTCAATCTATGTCAGTCCACACATTGTTCGTGACCATGAGGTCTCCTGCCGGGCCACTCTACGTGAATGTATCTATCACACTCTGTGTGATAATTGCCTCAAAATGCCATCTCTTTTGTTCGCAAGCATAGGAGTTCCAAACATCACCAAGTGACATATTTCCTAGGTCCACAACAGATTGTTTTGTTATGCGTCTAATTAAATGATGGTTGTTAATGCCAATCTTCAAACTGTCTTTGCATCAAATTAAAGGATTCTCTTTAAGGAAGCATCCTTCTAAAGTCAGTGACCTCCTCAATGGATTCAGCTTTTGGTTTGCTGCGTCTGAAGTTTGTACATAGTATTAATGCTGGCAGAAAAAATAATTTTTAGTTGTTTCCAAGAACATACTGAAACTAGCAGTGAGAATCCGACACCATACTGTTATTTTTAAAGCTAATTCAATTTGTTCAAATACGAGTTTTGTTGTTTTTTGATCACATCAGAAAAGTATTTCAAGATTTTTTGGTCATGTATCTATATTTCCATATATCAGAGAATGCAAGTTCTGCGTTGTATGCGTATCAGTTTTTTTTTTTTGTACATCCATTTAAAAAAAAAATCTTTAAATGTTTTTGCAATAAATAGATTCAGACTATGAAAATATACACACAAGTAATTATTGTGGATTCTGTAAATCTGAATCTGAAAATTCAAAATACTCAGCAAGAAAGGGAGCATCAAAGATGGAAATATAAGTAATCTTTCTTTAGAACTCATGTCTATTCCACTTGCAACAGATGCTGCTTGATCTCAATGTCACTAATGAAAAAGGCATTATTTGTTTAAGAATAAAAGTTATAATGCAACATATACTTGAACAGAAAGTGCAAAAATAGAAAACAAAATGGATGGGAAATAGGAAGCAATGCAGGAATTGAACTGAGATGGACTTGAGAACGCACACGAAGAAATACATTCACATAAAGAAATGGAGGTGAGGCAATGCAAGAACATAATTTACTGTTGGTAAATTATCTAAGCATCGAAGAAATAACACCAATGCGCTATTTGAAATTCTCTAAATAATCGTAACATCCCACCAACTGATGAAAATCCCTAATCTATGCTTACTCAAAATGGAGGCGGGAATATTTGGAGTGGCATTGACAACCTATAGTTCATTTGTCAGGTATCAGATGCTCAGCTTGACCAATGAGAGCATCACACCATCGCCTAAACAACCCACTTGTTTGCCATTCAAGCACCATCTGCTGTACTGTTAGAAGCCTGGGACTCCTATACTAGCCTGATTAAACTCGTCAGAATCCACAGCATCGGTGTGGGAAAAGTTATCTTCAATCCTCAGCGACAGCCTAGGAACCATGCCGTCATGTTTTTGTGTGTGTTTAGAAACAAAGAATCTACAAAGTTTAAGATTTTAGGCAGGAAATTACTGTCAGATGACTTTAGCAGAACTTTCTAGGGTGAAGCAATTATTCTGTCTGTAACAGTACATCAGACTGAAGAAGGGCCTCAACCCAAAACGTCACCCATTTCTTCTCTCCGGAGATGCTGCCTGACCCGCCGAGTTACTCCAGCGTTTTGTGTCTACCTTCGGTACATCAGACGGTTTGATTCAGGTATATATAGGTATTTTAGAAAGGATGTTAACCTAAACACAATGAATCAAGGGCTGAAGAGTGGTGTAAAGGGATTCAGCAATTGCCTCACGGTGCCAGAGATTTTGGGTTAAACCCTGATCTCTGGTGCTGTCTGCACGGGGTAGCATGTTCCCCACCTCCAGATATTCCGGTTTCCTCCTATTAGTAATTGCTAATAATATTCACAGGCGCCTTCTGTACTCAAATCAACGAGTTTTTCCCCCATTCGTACGATTTCCTCAGAGATATGATTAAAGTACATGACGTTTTCATTCGGAGTCGTCGACTTGTAACGCGAGGACTTTTTGACTTTCCAGATGCAGCATAAGCTGCGAAACGTTTGCAACATTTTCCATTTCTTTACCACACTAAAGTCTTAATAATCTTTAACAAATCTACATATCAAGACTGTGTTACTAAATTATGAAAATACATTTATTTTGGTTGTTTTTGGTTATCAGTTTGAATTCGATTTGAGTTAGTAATAAACATACCGAAACTACTTCTAGTTGCCCAAAGTGAAACTAGATGTCACTCGCTTTGCACCACTGAAACCAAAATCGTCAGCGCACCGTAATTTAGGCATCCTCAACATTTCTAGTGTTGATATCTGGTAAGTGTGCTAAAAACTGACACAAACTGTTCAAAATTCAAATAAGAACTGACAGATTACAAATGTTATTTACCATGTAAACAACTCATAGAAATACGGTTCATTGTGCCATTCAAAACATTAGACTGACGGGTCCAAAACCTATCACAGGAACATATTATTGACTAATTACATTTTATTTAGATTTTAAAAATAAAATATTGAGATAACAGTATAAGATAACGTTTTCCGTAAAAGTAACAATTATTCCATCATAATAATCCGACCCACGAGTCATCTGTGTTTTCCTCCCTGGACTTTTGTTATTTGTTTTAAAGCCATTGCGTATGCAAAACACAATTTATCTAATCAGTTCTGATAAAATGATAGGGTTCCCACTTCACAAATGTTTCCTGACCTGCTGTATTTTTTTCTGAATGTTCTCGCACACATCGGCGGCCCCTTTCCTACAAGTCAGATATCAAACAAACCAACCGAGGAATGGAATGTTTTCCTCCACACCACAAATGAAAAATAAACTCCTTGCAAGTTAATGCTATTTAGACCACACAAGAAAAAATAAACTTCATAAAATTTGCGCAATAGCAAGATACTGTACGTGATAAAAATAAATACAGAAAAATGCTGGAAACACAGACAACTTGTCACATCGTAAACATTTCTGCCTCTACAGATGCTATCTGCTCTCCTGAGCATTTTCTGCTTTCAATGAAGGGTAAAGGCCTGTGATTAAACCGGAACCAGTCAGCAGTTCTCTTCTCAACCAGTTTTTCAAAGAAATCTTGTTCCCAGTTGTGTGAAACGACGTTTCCTTTGAGTTGCGTCTGATAATAGCAGGTGAAAGAATGCAGCTGGGACTACTGAGCCACCCTGCAGCACCGCCACTGCACGCTGCGATAGGCACTGAGTGAGTGAGTGGGCAAGCCTGTAGACCTCTGGTACTACAACTCCCAGAATGCTTTGGGGGTCCAGCGCAAGACGCTGCACGTCTGGTTTGTGACATGACGTATGTGACGTGCTCTGGCGTGCTTGGTCGGTGCGCAGAAGCGGCCGGTGAGAGAGAGTGTTGATATTTACTGGTGATCAGGATCCTGCTGAAGTACTTCTGCCCGGCGCCGAGATGTCCGATCAGGTGGGGGGCTGACTTGTCTCTTTGAACAAATGTCGGATTGACTAATTCCGTTGTGTTTCGTCGCTGAGTATGAGGTTAGGACCAGTGGGTCCAAACGCGGGGTTCAAATGGTGGCGGAAGGGAAGGAAGCCGAGTGAGGGATTGAGCGCGCACCTCATAGATCGGGGACGCGCCCTGCATGGGTCTAAATTGGAGGCACAATGTCCTTTTTATTTAAAAAGTGCAACTTTCAGTAGTTTTGTAATGTTGGGAATGTTACGCTGTGTAACAATGGAAGCTGGAGCTGGATTGCAACTCCATTTTGACTGATACTGTTTGCCATCAAAGTACGTTGGTTTTGATTCTTTGATGGAGTTTTTACGAGCACATAATAAGATATTTACGAATCCCACATTCAGTCTATATTGCACGTTATTAAGTTAAATGCACAGTATACAGAAATCCTTGGATATAAACCAACAAAAAAAACTCGGTTTTTAAATAAGATTTATTATGTCACTTCCACATTATTGTTCTCAAAGTCAGATTATCAATTTGTGCTCAATTGTGTTTAAATTACTAAAATACAGTGCCAAGTTTGAATAGGTTTGACATATTTTAGTGAATTACTGAAAGTGTAAGATTTTGGTGTTCTGAGTATAATATGCGCTTACATGAACTACTTGATTGTTTTTTAATAAATGCCATCAGTATATTTTTGCATCTTCTCCAGTGACTGTAAAGATAAAACACACTGTGGCTTACCTGTCAACATTTGGGACGTGTGGAAAGGAACTGCAGATGCTGGTTTAAACCAAACATAGACACAAAATGCTGGAGTAACTCAGTGGGACAGGCAGCATCTCTGGAGATCAGCAATGGAAAAAGTAATGAAGCAAAAATTGATTCAGAAGAGGTCTAAATATTAATAGCAGAAGCATTCGACTGCCCCGACTTCAGGAGAAAAGGAGGGAAGAAGATAATGCGTTATTGCCTTTCATCACAGTGTGCTGTGGTGGATGTTTATGTTGATTTTTATGTAGTGTGCGTCTTGGTGTTTTTTTGGTATGGCAAATCAAATTCCTTGTATGTTTTTACATACTTGGCTAATAAATTAATTGCAATTACGATAAATCTACTGAAAGTTGGCGTGTGTCACTGAAAGTTGGCGTGCAGGTACAGCAGGCAGTGAAGAAAGCTAATGGCATGTTGGGCTTCAAAGAGGTTCTTCTACAGTTGTATAGGGCCCTGGTATGACCACATCTGGAGTATTGTGTACAGTTTTAGTCTCCTAATTTGAGGAAGGACATCCTTGTAATTGAGGCAGTGCAGCGTAGGTTCACGAGATTGATCCCTGGGATGGCGGGACTGTCATATGACGAAAGATTGAAAAGACTAGGCTTGTATTCACTGGAGTTTAGAGGGATGAGAGGGGATCTTATAGAGACATATAAAATTATAAAAGGACTGGACAAGCTAGATGCAGGAAAAATGTTCCCAATGTTGGGGGAGTCCAGAACCAGGGGCCACAGCCTTAGAATAAAGGGGAGGCCATTTAAAACTGAGGTGAGAAGGAACTTTTTCACCTAGAGAGTTGGGAATTTGTGGAATTTTCTGAAACGGAGGCAGTGGAGGCCAAGTCACTGGAAGAATTTAAGGGAGAGTTAGATGGAGCTCTGGGGGCTAGTGGAATCAGGGGATATGGGGAGAAGTTGGGCACAGGTTACTGATTGTGGATGATCAGCCATGATCACAATGAATGGCAGTGCTGGCTTGAAGGGCGAATGGCCTCCTGCACCTATTTTCTATGTTACCTCTGGAAAGTTGTATTGAGAAATGAAACACTATTCCCCAAGTTTACATTTAGCTCCATTTGGAAGAGTCGGGATCTGAGAATCAAGAGGTTGGGGTGAAGTGGAACAATGAATATAAATGTCAGATGACTGGAGTCATGCATGTAACCTGAACAGAGTTGCTTTGCAAAACAATAACTTATTCTGCATGGTTTTCTTGTAGAAGATGTAGAATTGATCAAATTTCCTCAAGCAATATGTAGAGGACTCTAGGGCAAAGCTTTTGGGCCCAAAGATCATCATTCTATTAGATTTTAAATAGTTATAGATAAGGACAGGGCAGCCCCACGAGTGAAAGTTCTGAATTGGGGCAAGGCCAGCTTTGATGGAATGAGACAGGAACTTGTTAAATTTGATTAGTCGGTTGTTTGTGGGCAAAACGATGTCAGGAAAGTGGGATGCTTTTAAAATTTGATGGTTGGAGTTCAAGGCTGCATGTTCCTGTTAGATTGAAGGGCAAGGCGGGTAAGGACGCTGAGGTGACAAGAGGAATTGAGGCTCTGCTCTGGAAAAGGCAGGAGGCATGAGCCTGTAGAGGCAGCTGGGATTGTGCATCCTTGGAAGAGTTCAGGGGACTGAGAAGGTGGCAGGAGATAGCTGTGACAGATAAGTTTAAATAGCATTGAAATATATTTTGTGTACTTTAAGGGAAATAGAATAACTAGAGAGAGAATAGGGCCCCTTAGAAATCAAAGGGTTCACCTATGTGTAGGATTGCAGGAGATGGGCAAGAACCTCAATGAGTATTTCTCCTCAGTTTACTGTGGAGAAAGACATGAAAGTTAGAGAACTTGAGACAGTTAATGGAGTTGTCTTGAGGATTACGGTCGACGGGGTGCTAGACATCATAAGATGTACGAAGGTAGATAAATAACTCGGGCCTGATCAGACATCGGAGGACTTTTTGGGAAGCTAGTGATGAAATTGTAGGAGCCCTGGTTGAGGTGTATGAATTGTCGTTAGACACAAGCGAGGTACCAGATGACTAGATAGTGGCTAATGTTGTGCCACTATTTAAGAAAGGCTTCAAGGAAAAGCCTGGGACTTTTAAGCAGTGAGCCCAACATCTGGTAGGTACATTATCAGAGAGGATTCTCAGGAATAAGATTTATATGCATTTGGGGCTGATTAGGGAGAGCCAGCGTGCTTTTGTACATGGGAGATCATGTCTTACGAATTTGTTTGAGTTTTGTGAAGGTAACCAAGAAGGTTGACGAGGGGAATGTCGTAGATGTTGTCGATATGGACCTCATCAAGGTGTTTGATGAGACTACATTGTGGGGTGCTCTGGAAGATCAGGTCGCATAGGATTCGGGGAGAGCCAGCTAACTGAATACATAATTAGCTTCATAGAAGCTGGTGAGGGTGGTGATGGATGTGTAGGAAAGAACTGCAGATGCTGTTTTAAATCGAAGGTAGACACAAAATGCTGGAGTAACTCAGCGGGACAGGCAGCATCTCTGGAGAGAAGGAATGGGTGACGTTACGGGTCGAGACCATTCTTCAGACTGATGTCAGGGGAGTGGGTGGGACAGAGATAGAAAGTAGTCAGAGACAGACTGGTGGGAGAACTGGAAAGGGGGAGGGGATGGAGAGAGAGGGAAAGCAAGGGCTATTTGAAGTTAGAGAAGTCAATGTTCATACCGCTGGGGTGTAAGCTACCTAAGCGAAATATGAGGTGCTGCTCCTCCAATTTGCGCTGGGCCTCACTCTGACAATGGAGGAGGCCCAGGACAGAAAGGTCATTTTGGGAAAGGGGAGGGGGAGTTAAAGTGCTGAGCAACCAGGAAATGAGGTAGGTTAAGGCGGACTGAGTGGAGTTGTTTAGCGAAACTTTCGCCGAGCCTGCTCTTGGTCTCGCCGATATACAGGAGTTGATATCTGGAACAGCAGATACAGTTGGAGGAGGTGCAAGTGAACCTCTGCCTCACCTGAACAGACTGTCGGGGTCCTCGGATGGAGTCGAGGAGATAGGTATAGGGTTAGGTGTTGCATCTCCTGTGGTCGCAGGGGTGGTTTGGGTAGGAAGGGACGAGTTAACCAGGGAGTTGTGGAGGGAACAGTCTCTGCGGAAAGCAGCAAGGGGTGGAGATAGGAAGATGTGGCCAGTAGTGGGATCCCGTTGGAGGTGGTGAAAATGTTGGAGGATTCTATGCAGTATGTGACGGCTGATGGGGTGGAAGGTGACGACAAGGGGGACTCTGCCCTTGTTACGAATGGGGGGAGGGGGAGCAAGCGCAGAGCTGCGTGATATTGAGGAGACCCTAGTGAGAGTCTCATCTTTAATGGAAGAGGGGAATCCCTGTTTCCTAAAGAATGAGGCCAATCCGATGCCCTAGTATGAAAAATCTTATCCTAGGAGCATGTGCGGCGTAGACGGAGGAATTGGGAGTAGGGGATAGAGTACAGGAAGCAGGGTGGGAAGAAGTGTAGTCTAGATAGCTGTGCAAGTCAGTGGGTTTGTAGTAGATATCGGTCAATAGTCTGTCTCCTGTGATGGAGACGGTGAGATCTAGAAACGGTAGTGAGAAGCCGGAGGTAGTCCAAGTGAATTTGAGTGCAGGATGGAAATTGGTCGTGAAGTTGATGAAGTTAGTGAGTTCTGTATGGGTGCAGGAGGTAGCACCGATGTAGTCTTCAGTGTCGTGGAGGTAGAGTTTAGGGATAGGGCCAGTGTACGCCTGGAACAGTGATTGTTCGATGCATCCTACAAAGAGGTAGGCATAGCTAAGGCCCATGCGAGTGCCCATAGCTACGCCTTGGATTTGGAGGAAGCGGGAGGAGTCGAAGGAGAAGTTGTTGAGGGTAAGGACCAGCTCTGCTAGGCGAGGAGAGTATTAGTAGACGGAAATTGGCTGGTTTTGCAGTCGAGGAAGAAACGGAGCGCTTTAAGACCTTCATGGGTGGGAGGGGGGGGGGGGGGGGCGGACGGAGGTGAAGAGTGACTGGACATCCATAGTAAAAATGAGGGAGTGGGGGCCTGGAAAACAGAAGTCATTGATTTTAGGCTATTTTTAGGACTGGAGGTCTGTGACGAGTGGTGTGTCTTAGATCGGTGCTGGGCATATTGCATGTTTGAATTATATCAACAATTTGGATGAAAATGTACAAGGCGTGTTTAGTAAGTTTGCAGATGACACTAAAGTAAGTGATATTGTAGACAGTGAGGATGCAAAAATTACAGCAGGATCTTGATCAAGTGGCTGAGGAATGACTAATGGAGTTTAATACCGATAAATGTGAGTTATTGCATTTTGACAAGTTAATGCTTGGAGTGCTTCACAGGGAACGGTATGGCTTTGAAATGTTGTAGAACAGAAGGATCTAGCAGTATAGGTACATAGTTCTCTGAAAGTGATGTCACAAAAAGATAGGGGAGCAAAAAAAGGCATTTGGTACATTGGCCTTCATCTGTCAGGGTATTGAGTTGGAGCATTATGTTGCAGTTGAACAAGACATTGGTGAGGACTGTGTTTTTTGTCACCTTGCTATAAAGAGTGCAGAGAAGATTGAAAGAGTGTAGAGAAGATTTACGAGGATGTTGCCAGGCGTCAAAGACCTGAGATGTAGGGAATGATTGTGCAGGTTAGGACTTTATTTCTGGTGTGCAGCAGGTTGAGGGGGCGGGGGGGGGGGGGGGTGATATAGTGGTGTATACAATGATGGGAAGAATAGATAGGGTGAATACACAGTCTTTTACCTAGTTTATGGAAATCAAGAACCAGAGGATTTAGGTTTCAGGTGCGAGAGGCAAGAGCCTGATGGACAATGTTTTCACTCTGAGGGTGGTGGGTATATGGAATAAGCTGACAGAGGAGGTAGCGGAGGCAGGTACTGTAATAGCATTAAAGACACTTGGACAGGTACATGGAATGGATAAGTTTAAAGGAATATGGGCCAAATGTGGGCAAATGGGACTAGCTTAGATAGCGCATCTTGGTCAGCTTGGACGAGCTGAGCCGAAGGGCCTGTTTCGGTACAGTCAGAGTCTGACTATAGGCCCATTAGACTCCACATTTCAATACATTTTCAAATCAGATTAGTTTATTGTCATATACTCCAGGATACAATGAAATTCCAAGTTCACATGAAGCTCATGGAGTAAACAATATATACAGACGTATAGCAATAAATACAAGTACAAATACAAAACAGCAGAATGGTGCAAGAATTTGTTGTGTGAACTGATGTACTACCAAAAAAAAAGAAATTGCAATAATGGAATAACCGAATGAAGTAAAGTTAAAATGAAGAGAATGTGCGGTACCTCTTGGAAGGAAGTGCGAAAGAGGTGGTTGGTTCAGAAGTCTGATAGCCATGGGGAATAAGCTGTTCTTAATTCTGCATGTCAAGGCTTTCAAGCTCCTGTAATGTCTGACAGAAGGTCAAAGAGAGAGTAGAAAGGTGGTTGGCATAGTTGACAATACTTTACACCTTCCTGATGCAGTGCACTGTGAAGATGGAGTGGATGGGTGGAAGTGACGAGCCTGAGATGGAATGGGCAGTGTATTCTACTCTCTGCAGGTTCAGGCAGTCAAGAGCAGTGGAATTGCCACAACAATCCCGTCAAAATACTTCCTTTAATGCATCTGCAGAGGTTTCAGGAAATTCTCGTGGACATTGGAAATGACAGATGCCTAATAAAGTAAATATATTGATGCGCTTCCTTGTCCACTGTATCAGTGTGAAAGGACCAGGTTATGTTGCCGATTATATAAATGCCATCCCTACTGCTGCTTCATTAATGGGGATGGGATTGTGTTTTCCACCATGCAGCTTCTTTAGATCAACCTAAGGGTCAATTAAATAAATGGTTACAAGCATTATGGGTTTGGTTGTTGTTCTGACGCCATGACACAAGGTTCTCAATCTCTTTCCTGTACTCCATCTCATTGTTGTTGATCTGACTGACAGCAATGGTCAGTCAGTTATGAACCAAAAGATCAGGTTTGGCGGTGTATTTGGCACATAATTGTGGGTATCAGGGGACTAGAGCAAGGAACTGAGTACCGTGAGAAGCACCAGTGTTGTGGGTCAGGGTAGAGAGATGGTGTGATAATGTTAACAAACAAGTCTGCCAGTCAGGAAGTTCAGAACCCAATTGCAGATGGAGGCCCTAAGTCCAAGGTTTGGAAATTTGCTTACTTGATATTATGGAGTTGACTGCAGCTTCCTGACATAGATCTTATTGTAAAAGTGATCCAGAGCTGAATGTAGTGCAGGCGAGTTGGCGTCCTCTGTAAGCATGTTTTTCATGTAAGAAGTTGCAAGTAGTCCAGATTTTTATTCCTAATATGAAATGCTGAAATAGACAGATGAGGTCAAAATGACTGCTCTCGATAACAAGACTGCTTTTGAACAAGCATGTTACTAAAGTTATTGTAAATGAAAGGAAAAAACTTTAATAGCTGAATTCATACCTTGCACACATTAAGATGATTGTAAACACAAGAGACTGGCCTTTGTTTTGTTTTGTTTATCATGATTGTAATTCTTGAAGGCTGATCATGTCAGCCTCGGGATTTTGTTGCAGGAGTTTTCAGGCCAGCGTGCTCCACCCACCTGTGCTTGGCTGATTCATTAAAAACTATCCTTCCAATGTTCAGTTCAGTTTCAGTTTAGTTTATTGTCACTTGTACTGAAGTACAGTGAAAAGTTTTTGTTGCGTGCTAACCAGCCAGCAGAAAGACAAAACATGATTACAATCGATCCATTTACATGATAAGGAAATAACATTTAGTGCAAGGTAAAGCCAGCAAAGTCCGATCAAGGATAGTCCGAGGGTCATCAAAGACATAGATAGTAGTTCAGACTGAAGAAGGGTCTCGACCTGAAACGTCACCGATTCCTTCTCTTCTGAGATGCTACCTGACCCGCTGAGTTACTCCAGCTTTTTGTGATACCTTCGATTTGTACCAGCATCTGCAGTTATTTTCCTACACCTCCAGATTCCTCAGTCTGAAGAAGGGTCTCAACTCGAAACGTCACCCATTTTTTTTTCTCCAGAGATGCTGCTTGTCCCGCTGAGTTACTTCAGCATTTTGCGTCTATCACCAGATTCCTCCTGCTCTATCCACTCTATCAGCTTGCTTTGCCACTGTTTATTATTTGTCTGCCTTTTACTGAATCACTGAATAATCTTTATACTGAAACTCTCGTTTGTTTGTTCCCGAACTACAGCCAAAATGGTACACGTTAGTGCGACAATTGTAGGCCTATCTTACTCACCGTCATCCCTTTGGTGCTAATGGAAGAAGTTTCATTGAAATTGGTGTTATATTTTTTAAGTTATTCACATTTAAAAAAAATAATCTATCTCCTAGGGAGGGATGGGGGGGGGGGAGGGAGGATATGGGGGGTTGAGGCGGATGAAGTGGGGGGGAGGGGGATGGAGTGGGGGGAGGGGAAGGGGTGGAGGGAAGGGAGGCGGGGGAAGGGAGGGGGGAGTGAGGGAGGGAGAGGTGTGGGGGAGGAGAGGGTGCTGCACCGATGCTGGAGAGGTTTGGGCCCAACGGGTCCAATCTAGTAGAACTTTAAAATTTGAACACTCGCTTCATTCTTGAAAAATTCCTTTATCCTGTAAAGCTGATGCCACCTCCTAACTGATCCATGCATAATGACATTTGTTACTTACCAGTCTGAATTTCGGCTTTTCTTTGCTATTCTCTGCCTACATCATTGTCACCCCCTTCTTCAGCCAGTATATGGCTTGTCAAATGCTGCCTCTGCTTGTATGGAATTTGCATTGATTGCCTTCAGAAAGTCCATACTAATACCTATGTAAATACAAGAGGGAGGCACAGTGGCAGCAATTGAGTTGCTGCCTTACAATGCCAGAGACCCGGGTTCAATCTTAGACTACGGGTGCTTGTCTGCACGGAGTTTGTACATTCTCTATGACCACTTGGGTTTTCTCTCGCTGTCCTGGTTTCCTCCCACATTCCAAAGATGTGTGGAATTGTAGATTAATTGGCTTCTGTAAATTCTGTAGGATCGAACTAGTGTATGGAGATCGCTGGTTGGCATGGACTCGTTGGGTCAAAGGACCTATTTCCAGGCTGTTTCTCTAAACTCTCTAAACTAAAACAAGAGACTGCAAATGCTGGAATCATGAGCCAAAAAAACCCAAATTGCCAGAAGAACTCAGTGGGTCAGGCAGCATCTTTAGAGGGAAATGTGCTGATGACAGTTTGGGTCGAGACCCTTCTTCAGACTGATGGAGCATAGAGAGATAACTGGCAGAAACAGGTGAGGGGAAGGGATGGGGCAAGAGCAGGTAAGTGATAGGCGGATCCAGGTAAGGAGGAGTTGGCAGATTAATCTGGTGGGAGAAAAAAGGATGGAGATAGTAACCAAAGTTGGAGATTAAAAAAATCAAAATGGTGCAAATTATGGAGTTTGATAGGAATGGAAGGTGGGAAGTGAAATGTACAACCAGAGAGAGGGACAGTTGGTGGGTTAAAGGAAACAGGGAGTCTGTGGGAAGAAAAATAGAGGACCCAGAGTAGAGAGGGGTGGGTGATGAACGGATGGAGCGGGCGAACATGAACTGGGCGACAGTGGGAAAAAAACGTGTGTGGGGAAATTTGCATACACGAGACGAAGAAGGCAGAATTTACTTGCTATTGGGAGATATGCTTTTCATGCCGTTAGATTGTAGGCCAGCCAAGCAGAATATCTGGTGCTCTTCAAGTTTGCGTGTGGCCTCACTCTGGCAGTGGATGAGTCGGAGGACAAACAGGACAGCATGAGAGGGTGAATTGGAGTGGCTCGCACCCAGGAGCTCCAGCTGACCCTGGCAGACAGAACATGGTGTCAAATCAGTCGCCTAGTCAAAGCGTGGTCTCATGATAACTGTATCATGATTTTCTTTAAATATAAAAAAAAAGATGCATTAAACATAAACAAAATAATGCTATTTGTCTCTGATCAGCTGAGTTATTGCTACAAGAGAGATGACACTTATCACTAATAGATAAATTAAAAAACATGAACAATGAATGCATTTCATTCACAAAGTTTCCTTAATTAGTAGTGTAGAATAATATCATGCATTATCTCACAGCGGAGGAGTTTAGTTTTAGTTTTTAGAGATACAGCGCGGAAACAGGCTCTTCGGCCCACCGGGTCCGCGCCGACCAGCGATCCCCGCACAGTAGCACTATCCTACACACACACAATTTTTTAAAAACATTTACCAAGCCAATTAACCTCCAAACCTGTACGTCTTTGGAGTTGCTTTCTGTGTATTGTCTTAGAATGGATGAATATAAATGAGACCCTAATAGCTCTCCCGCCTCCAATTCTATTTTCCTTCTTTTCACACCCAATCCATGCTCTTCACTCACCCCTTCTCTCAATTTGAATATATAGATTTGTTTATTCACATTTCACACATTAATAGAAAATATTCAGTACAGTTGGAGATTTTTGGCCTATATTTATCTGTAGTCTTACAGGTCACATCTAGGTTTTCAAATGTCATGAGAGATTCTGAGGGTTCTAGATCTTAACCATCTTCTGGTTCAAGTACATAGTTTTGTAAAATCAGCAACGCTTCCAGATAGCGTAGTGATGAAGGCATGCAGCATGCTTGCCATCACGGGTTGGGGCATAGAATGTTAAAGATGGGATGTTGTGTCGCAATTTTACAAATTAGACTGCATTTGGATTATTGTGTGCAGTTTTTATCGCCACACTAAAAGAAGGATGTTCTTGTACTGGAGAGGATGCAGAGGAGGTTCAGCAGGATCTTTCCAGGATTGGATGATTTCAAGTTCAGGGAGAGATTAGTTACATAGAATAGCACAGCACAACACTCCGGCCCACAATGTTTTTGCTGAAACTGATCTAATGTGCCTGTATATGATCCATATCACTCTATGTGCCTATTTAAAAGCCTCTTAAAAGCTACCATCATATCTGTCTCCACCGTGGGCCACCCCTGGCAATGTGTTCCAGACCCCCAATATGCCATGTGTAAAAAAAAAACCTGGCCCGCCCATCTCCATTAAACTTTCCCCCTCTCACCTTACAGTTATGTCCTCTAGTGTTGAACACTTCCACCCTGGGAAACAGCGACTGTCTATCTATGCCTCAGGAGAGGAGAACAAAAGGAGGAGCCGGCGTGCTTTGTAACTTTGTCAGTGCTGTGGGTGGCTGCTATTTGTGTACATAAGGTGTGCAGCAAAGAATTTCACTGTGCTTAGTCACATGTAACAATAAAGTATTCCATTCCGTTCCTTAATTTTATATACTTCTATCGTGTCCCCTCAAACTCTGACATTCTGACCTCTGACCTCTCCATGTAGCTGAAGCCCTCTAATCCAGGCAGCATTCTGGTAAACCACCTCTGCAGCCTCTCCAAAGCCTCCACATCTATCCTGTAATGGGGTGATCAGAACTGCACACAATACTCCAAATGTGGCCTCACAAATGTTTTAGAGAGCTACATCATGACTTCCTGACTCTTATGCTCAATAGCCCTAGCAACAATGGCAAACATACCCACCTTATCTACTTGTGCTGTCACCTTCAGAGCTCTGAACTTGGACTCTAAGATCCCTCTCCCAATGCTGTTAAGGGTCTTGCCATTAACTACATACCCTCCCCTTACAGCCTCACAAAGTGCACCACCTTACACTTGCTTGAATTAAACTCCATCTGTCATTTCATTGGCCATTTTTGCAGCTGATCTATATTCTGCTGTATCTTCTGACAGCTTACTTCACTGTCTGCAACTTCCCCAATTCGGGTGTCGTCAGCAACATTTATGTCAGAGTCATTTATATATATCCCAACCAACGGAGGTTGGTACCAGTACAAATCCCTGTAGAACTCCACTGGTCACAGACCTCCAGCCAGAATATCTTCCTTCCATCACAACCCTCTGTTTTCTATGAATAAGCCAGGTTTGAATCCATAGGAACAAGTCACCATGAATCCTCTGCATCTTAATCTTCCCGATCACCTACCACAATGGACTTTATCAAAAGCCTTATTAAAATACATGTATACAACATCCACCTCCCTATCCTCATCAATCTCAAAAAACTCAATCATTTTAGTGAAACATGACCAGCCATGCTGGATATCCCTAATTAGCCCATTCTCTTCCAAATGGGAGTAAATCCTATCATATCATATCATATCATATCATATATATACAGCCGGAAACAGGCCTTTTCGGCCCACCAAGTCCGTGCCGCCCAGCGATCCCCGTACATTAACACTATCCTACACCCACTAGGGACAATTTTTACATTTACCCAGCCAATTAACCTACATACCTGTACGTCTTTGGAGTGCAATATCAATTGCCCTTCAAAGGAATGAAGAAATTATAATCAATTTGAAGAAATGTTATTTCTTAAGCTTACTTGCAAGCCCAAGAGTTACGAATATGCAAATTTCCATTAGTTTTGATTTTTTTTTTTGAGGTGCATCTACCCGAACAAGATTCCAATAGCATGGTCACAATATTTTTTTAATGTTAGAAATATTGACAGAAAATCAAATTCTCAAGCAAGATTTCTCTGCAAATGCTCTTCAACCTGCTAAATATTTCAAGCTTTTTCAGATTTGCATCAAATGCAGGGTTTTTTTGCTTTTGAAATGCAACTATAATCTGTGCATTTCTACCGATTGTAAATTTTAAATTTATTGATGAGTTATTTTACCATTATTCAAGACTGCCTTCAAAGAAATATTGCCATGAGGATGCCAAGTCAATATAATAGTTATTACACACTATAGGGTTCAAATGTCAAAGGAAACAGAAAATTGAGAGTTGGTCAACCTCCAAAAAAACTAAAAATGGGGAAATTAACATTAGCTGCTATATTAATTAGGATTAGGCAAGTTTAGGTTTATTATTGTCACATGTATCAAGGTACAGTGAAAAGCTTTGTTTTGCATGTTATCCAAATAGATCAGATATACCACAGATACATACAATCAAGTCAAACTGAACAATAACAGAGCAAAGGGAAGATAGAGTGCAGAATATAGTTCTCAGCATTGTAACGATTCAGTTCCTTAGACAAAGTCCAATGGCCCCAATGAGGTAAAGTTGAATCAAACCGTACACTAGCTTATGGAAGAACTGTTCTGACGAGGGGAAGAAGCTGTTCCTCAGTCTGGTGGTGTGCACTTTCAAACTTCTACCTTTTACCAGACAGCAGCAGGCAGATGGAGGAATGAATGGGGTGGGACTTCTGATTATGCTGGTTACTTTTCCATGGCAATGTGAAGTGTAGATGGTGGCAATAGTGGGACGTTTGGCCTGTGTTATGGACTTGGCTACAACCACAACTCTTTGCCATTTCTTGCTGTCTTGGGCAGAGGTATTCAAAAACCAAGCTATGATGCAATCCAACAGTGAGCTTGCTGTGGTGTATATGTAGATATAAGAGTCACTGAAGTGCTCAATTTCCTCAGTATCCTCAATGATTTTTTTTTACAGCATTATACTTTCATTTAGAAAATGTGCTAATATATGTCGAAGAATTCTCTCCAAAAGTTTGCCTCGCACTGGTGTGAGGATCACTGACCGATAGTTCCCTGGATTCTCTCTACTTCCTTACTTAAACAAAGAAATAACATTAGCCCCCTTCCAGTCCTCTGGGACTTCGCCTGTAGCTAGAGATGAAACAAAGCTCCTTGCCAAGGCCCCCTCGATCTCTCTTGCCTCCCTCAATAACCTGGATAGATCTCATCATGTCCAGGGGGACATCCATCTTAATGCTCTTCAAGAGCCTCAGCACCACCTCTTCCTTGATCTCAAACTGCCGTAGCATATTTGTACTCCACACTGACCTTGTTGTCCTCCATGACCTTCTCCTTGGTGAATACATGTACAAAGTACTTGATTAGCACCTCCCCAACATCCTCTGACTCCAAACATAGATACCCTCCTTATCCTTGATTGGTCCTTCTCCCTGGTCACCCTCTTGTTTTTCGCATATGTATAAAAGGCGTTGGGATTTTTCCCCAAAGTGACTCGCCAACTACATTTTTTGGCCCTTCTAATCGCCTGCTTGAGTTATTTTCTACTTGCTTCATATTCCTCCTAAGCTCTGACTGATGATGCCTTCTGAAATGTGACATACGCTTCCTTTTTCTTCCTGGCCAAATTTAGGCTGAGTCTGTTTTTCATCGAGCGAAGAGAGCTGAGTGGTGACCTGATAGAGATATATAAAATTTTACAAGAGACATAGATAGGCTAAATAGAATTTCTTCCTCGAGATGGAACCGTCATAAACGAGAGCACAGATTTAACTATGAATTTGGTCGAGGAAAATGGGATTGGGGTAAATGGACAAAAAGGTTGGCATGGATTTGCCGGACAGAAAGGCCCATTTCTGTGTATGACTCTGTCACTACGATCTTCCCTTAACAGATCCATGAAACCGGTGCTGAATTAATGTGTACTAACTAAACTCTCTTAAAATTGATTCCAATAATTTGTCCACCACTGGATTTCAATTTATTGACCAGTAGTTACTTGCTTTAATCCTTTCCCTTTAGATTAGGCTAAAATGTTATCAGTTCTCCAAACTCTTTAGCCTGAGGAGTCTGGTGAGGGAGAAATGAAAAATATTAGAGCCTTCACAATTTCTTCCTTTGTTCCTTTAACAATTAAGGATATGATTCACCCAGGTCGTCTGACTTAGCCACTTTCAAAGATGTTGAACCACTTAAATACTTTTTAACTATATGTATCCCATCCAATATTTCACACATGTCCTGCTTAATTCCCCTTTTTTATTTGACGAGTGCCATAGAAATTTCAACACCTTATTCACATTCTGTTCTCCACACATAAGTTGTCCCTTTGGTCTCTAATAGGCCCTACTCTTTTATCCTTTGTTCTCCTTTCTTTAATGATCTCTTTGCTGTTTATGTATATAATTCAGCTTTTGGTTTCCTTTGATTTTGCAGTATTATATGCTTTCTATCTTTCCTAGTTTCCTTTCTAATTTCTGCACTCTCCTCAGCTTTTTTCCCCCCTGTTGTGCCAAAGGCATCTCACATTGGTTTTCCTTTTATTGCTTTCTTTGCACCTTGTCATTTGGGGGATTCAAGGTTTAGTTTAGTTTAGAGATGCACTATGGAAACAGGCTCTTCAGCCCATCAAGTCCACACCAACCAATGATCACCGATACACCCGTTCTATCCGATACACTAGGGATAATTTACAGAAGCCAATTAATCTACAAGCTGCACGACTTTGGAATATGAGAGGAAAACAGAGCACCCGGAGAATGCACAAACATTGATATAGATGGCACTCATAGTCAAGATCTAACCCGGGTCTTTGGGACCATAAGGCAGCAGCTCTACCACTGCACCACAATGCCTCATGTCGATTGTCCCTTTCTCTCCACGGATCCTGAATTCCGCCAACAGATTGTTTGTTTGTCGATACACAACTTGTGCAGAGTAGTTGTAATTCCAGAAAATTTGCAGTAATAGCAAAATATCATTGTTGGAGGAGAGGCTGCAGATGCTGAAATCTTGAGTATAAAGCAAAGTGCTGGAGAAACTCAGGAAGGTCACATGGCATCTGTGGAGGGAAATGGACAGACGATGTTTCGGGTTGAGACCCTTCAAACTACTGGAATAGAGGCGAGAAAGCTGGTAAAGAGAGATGAAGCTGAGGCAAAAACATGAGCATAATAGGTAAATTATAGGTGAGGATGAGTGATTAGCAGATGGGTGGAGATAGTAACAAAAGCAAGAGGTGAAATGGAGACAGAAAAAATGCCAGATAGGAAGGAAGGAAAAATGCCAGATAGGAAGGAGCAATAAAATGTAAAGCCAGAGGGAGGGAAATGGGCAGAAGGAGGAAGGGGGGATACAAGAGAATTGCTTGGGCACAGTGGCACAGCAGTAGAGCTACTACCTTGAAGCGCCAGAGACCCGGATTCGATCCTGACTAAGGGTGCTTGTCTATATGGAGTTTGTACGTTTTCCCCGTGACCTGCGAGGGTTTTCTTCAAGATCTTCGGGTTCCTCTCGCACTCTTAATGTCGTACAGGTTTGTAGGTTAATTGGCTTGGTATTATGTATAAATATAAAATTGTGTGGGGCAGTGTTAGACAATAGACAATAGGTGCAGGAGTAGGCCATTCAGCCCTTCGAGCCAGCACCGCCATTCAATGCGATCATGGCTGATCACTCTCAATCAGTACCCCATTCCTGCCTTCTCCCCATACCTCCTCACTCCGCTATCCTTAAGAGCTCTATCCAGCTCTCTCTTGAAAGCATCCAACGAACTGGCCTCCACTGCCTTCTGAGGCAGAGAATTCCACACCTTCACCACTCTCTGACTGAAAAAGTTCTTCCTCATCTCCGTTCTAAATGGCCTACCCCTAATATGCAGGGATCGCTGGTCGGCGTGGATTCTGGCCAAAGGGCTAGTTTCCATGTTGTATCTTTAAACAAAACTAATCCAAATAGCTGGAGTCAGAGTGGGCGGGGTGGTGGGAGATGAGCAGAAGGAGGAGGGGAAATGAACAGGCTGTTGGGGATAGTAGGAGAAAGTGTGGTGGGGATGGAGGTCTACGTGAAATTGGAGAATTCAGTATTGAAAAATACCTGAGTGGAATATTTAGTTTCAGAATTATGTGGATAGGAGGTATTTATTAAAAAGAGAACCAATCTCCAAAAATATCGTTTGTAATTTTGACTTTCACTGATACTTTAAGGCCATCAACACCAAACTTCGGGTGTGGGACATTCCGATGCAGTGACATTGTAACCATGCAGGGGAATACAATGGATTGATGTTTTTGTTAGTTGGGCCTCAATGATCCCTTCACACTAAGATCAGGGAAGGCACTAAGTGGCCATCTACCATATTAACACATCGTTAAAGGCATTTCCCAAGACGCTTAGTACATGAAACAGCCCATTCACGATGTCCTTTTATCACTTAATATTCTGTTGTTTGTCTATCCAGGGAGCCATCATTTAATACTGTAACCAAAAATTTATATTTTGGGTGTCTGGGTTCTCGGTCCCCGTAAGTTTTAAGATGGCTGTCGTGAATTACTTTGTCCCAGGAAATGTATTAGAACATTCAGAGGTGTCCTGTCAGTTACAATGTGCTCCCATTGTAAATGTATAATTCAATGGAACCATTTGTCAGACTCAAAATATTGAAGTAAAGGATGTCTTTGTAGCTATTGAAATTGTATTGAATCACTTGTTTGTATAAAAACTTGACAGACTTTGAGGTCAGGAAGATTCTGCTGAGAGGGTCTCCAAGAGAATGTCTGCTTTTCATGATGAATAAAGACATTTTATATACACCAGACTCAGTCCATCAAGTTCACTTGTCACACCATTGGGGTTTGTGAATGCCAACAGTATATCGATGCCACTTATGAACCTTGCTCTTTATAGTTATGTAATTGTTGCCCACATTATACCTTTCTGGTTTATTTATGATGTTTCCTGAAAAGTGGAGTTAATGTTTAATAAGTTGGATGAGGTACCTACATTCAAGAAAATAGAAATTCTGTTATGTTGGCAGGAAAAGCTCGACACAGCTGTCTGTCACCTGCATTACATTCAGAGGACACATTCAATTTTATACTTGGGAATGGAATAGTGGTGGACGCTATTATCTTATGTCGATACTTATGTTGATTTCAGATACTGTGATTTTATTTTCCTTTCAATGTAAGTAATATTTCTTGTTTTAACTACACAACCAAAGCCTTTGTGAGTCACAGACTAATTATAAAGTATCTGTGTTCTAGGAATTAAACTGAATTGTAGTTAGCTAAATGAACAAAATGTAAATTCAGACATGGGTCTTAATGTGCCTGGATAATTTCAACTACAATAGCGAAAAAAAAGTGTTGAAGTAAATTGGTGGGGTACTCCAGCATCTCTGGAGTACATGGATCGGCGACATTTCAGTGAAGTTACTCCAGCACTTTGTATCTTTATTGGTAAACCAGCATCTGCAGTTCCTTGTGTCTACACTTAACTACAAAAGCCTTTGGATTGTTTCTTCACTTTGCAGTCGACTTGGTATTTATCTCCGGATAAATTCTTTAACTCTTACTTCAGCAACAAGTCTAAAGCAGAGCAGTGATTGTTGCTAAAGCTGAATGGGAACAATGAATTTATTTGGCCTTTTTACTGTTCAGGCTCAAATTAACAGATACCTAGATGTAATAAAACAGCAGTGCAGATTCTAATGAAGGGTCATAACCGAAACAATACCTTCTCCTTTTGAAATAAGTAGGAAGATGGCATACATGGCAAGTACTGAACAATCCCTTCAAATGGTCTTACTATTATTTCTCCACTGCTGGGTTTGAAAGCATGCTGTAAAAGCAGCCAATCATTTTGCTAGTCCTTTAGAAAACAGTTTATGTGCTTTCCACAGTGCTCCTATTTGTGCTGGGAGAACCTATCTTTTGGTTGGAATCAGCTTTGATTCCATACTAAAACATATATTTTTCTTTTTTCTGTTTAAATAAAATGTATATTTTATTTTATCATGTTCTGTAAGCATTTTCGTTAGGACAAATTAATTTTGGAAAAAAGTACAAGACATGGCTTAACTACATAAACTGCTAGTTAAAGTGGCTAGCCTAAAATGTAATTAATTCATGTGCTGAGACGTACAGATGTATTTCGTTATTTCCCCATCATTCTAATTTCTTAAAGTATAATTTCCTCCATCTTTTCCTCGAGCCATTACTCTGTTAACCATTTTCACTCCTAATATTTCATCTGCTGTGTTCTCCAGGTTGCAGAAGTTTAAAAGCATCACATATCTTTGCTTTCTTTCCTGAATGTGGTGTCTTTTTGTCTTTTTCCACTTCTTTGGCCCCAAAATGTGGGAAATCGACTTTAGAGATAGAGCACGGAAACAGGCCCTTCGGCCGACCGAGTCCACGCCGACCACAATCATCCCGTACTATGTATACAATAGAGACAATTTACAATTTTACAGAAGCCAATTAACCTACAGACCTGTACGTCTTTGGAATGTGGGCGGAAACCGGAGCACCCGGAGAAACCCCATGCGATCACAGGGAGAGAATACAAACTCCGTACAGTCAGCACTCGTCAGGATGGAACCCGGGTCTCTAGGGCAGCAAATCTACCGCTGCATCACTGCGCTCTCGTCTATCTTGTTCACAAGAAATGTAGATTCCTGTTCAGCAGCCTACTCTTTAAGTGATTGAATTTGTTCTTGTCACTCACTCACTATTAACCTATTCACCGATGCCCAGTTTGCCTCTCGGCTCCAGACTTCATCCAGCCTAAGTCCAGCAATGGACCAAAGAATTAAATTCCAGAAATTGAGAGTGGATGCTGTATGATATCAAGGCCATGTATGACATCAAGGAACCCTAATAGGCAACAGCCATCAAAAGGGAACATTCCATTATTTGGAGTGGTACCTTAAACAAAGAATGCTGCCCTTGCAAAGACCAGTAGAAGCATGAGTTTCCCAGGGCAGTGTCTGCAGCCCAACTGTCGTCAACTGCTTCATCAAATGATCTTCCATCTTCGGGTCAAACGAGGGAGGATGTTCGCTGAATAATGACACATTATTCAATTCCATTCAAAGCTCCTCCTCCGTCCATTGCCTGCATACAGATAACATTTGGGCATGGGCTGAAAGTCCAATGCCCAAATCCAGCAAGTGAGAATCCAGTTGCCTATCTTTTGCATTCCATTGCTGATTTTCCACACCATTAATGTTCCCGATGGTCAGAAATACAAATTAAACAGTCCAGGAAAATAGAAAAGGTCAGAGATGGGGTGTCTTGCGATGATTGACTGGCTTCCTACCACCTGATGACCTTTCCATCATTTTCACTATGTGCCATATTGGTGGAGCTGATATAGCTAGGGCAAGGTGCAGCATCAGATCTATTAGCTGCACAAGGGTGTCACCCAACGATAGAACAGATCATTCCTCCAAATTGATTGGAGTAAGCCAGATGTCAGTGTCTTCTCCTAACTCAACATCCCCAGCATTTAGATCCTTGTTACTCTTTAGTTGGACACTGTGGGAAAGCCATACCGTTGCACGTCAACAACAGAATCCCAAGACAGACACTCTATTCAGATTTCCTTTCTGGAAGGCATACGGAAAAATATATTTTAAGGATGCGTGTTTAGAGTTTTTAAGAGTTTAGAGATACTGTCCATGTATCTGTGATGCTGTTGCAACTAAGATTTTCATTGTACCTGTACTTCACCTTACTTGTACATTTGATAAACTCGACTTAACGTATACTCCTTCTCTTAACTCTACCTCGCTTGTTTTCTTATTATTGATCTTTATTTTATTTTGCCACTTAAAATTGGGCTCCAATCTTTGCACCATTCTGCTGTTTAGTATTTGTCATTGTATGTGTTGTTATACATATGTATTTACTGCTTATGAGCTTCATGCAAACTTAAATTTCATTGCACCCTGGTGTATATAACAATAAACAAATCTGAATCTAAATAATTTCGCAATATGCTACCTTCTATTGCATTCAGCAAATGTAAAGATTGACACAGCTCTATTCAAGCAAATACCCGTGAGATGAAATGTGACTTATTCCCCAGCAAAGTGCTACAACTGCAGGGATCCACCTGATCATTGATCCAGAGCACAGCATTCTGTCAAACTAATATTTTTGTCAGCTAAGTTCTCTTTTTTTTGTTGTGATTAGGAGGCAAAGCCTTCCAGCCAGTCGGGAGAAAAGAAGGATGGAGAATACATTAAATTAAAAGTTATAGGTCAAGTAAGTAACTTTGTCTATTCAGTTTTGATTAAAGCTGAATTTATTTCAGGTTTAAAAAAAACTAAAAGCCATGAATTATACTTTTTATTTTAAAAGGACAACAGTGAGATCCATTTCAAAGTGAAAATGACCACACAGCTAAGAAAGCTGAAGGAGTCCTACTGTCAACGGCAGGTAGGATCATAGATGAAGTCTTGTATTATACTTCTTGCAGGGAAAACTTGTTTCAAGTGATATTACAGTTGCATAAGTTACTCAGTAATGTTTTCAACGGCTTATTTTGTTAGATGCCAATGCAGGTAAGCCTTGTATAGATTGGTATCCATTTATGCCAATGCCAATACTCTCGCAGTGATTTTTAACAAAAATGTCATGTTAAATTGCTGCTCACGTTGCTACAATGATAAATCTCTAATATATTCACTGTAGTGCCTTTGACCCAACATGTTCTCTGCAGGCATAGCTTTTTTTTGGAAGAACAGTATCTATAATTTTAATGCGGGGTATTTTTCACAGTTTAAGTAGGGTTTACACAGGCATTTTCTACGCCTTCAATTATACTTTGCTTCAGAGCAATACAACACTTAAATCCAAACCTATTCTGAACTTCAACTAAAATTACAATCTTAAAAATAAAAATTGCGCGCTTTAAATTCTTGAGCATGGTAGACAATTAGTCACAAATGTTATGATCAGTCTGTTTACATCTTGGCAAAATCTGATTTTGATCTTGTCTGATATTCAAACATGTTGCCTTCCAAGATGGAACACATCGTAATCAGGATTTGAACCCTGCCTGATTTTTCCATTTCCTTACCTTAGAGGGACTGAGGCCAACAGTTAAAATCGGTTTTTTTTAAACTGAGATTGTCTGTCTCAGTATTTACAAAGGTACAAACCTGAGTTCTTCCAAGCCTTGCATGGCTAATTCCACAATGGTAAATGTTTTTTTACCAGTTGAGCCATCAGGGAATCTCTTAAATTGCTGTCTTATTTCTAGTTCCACCAAGCATTGGTCTGAGGATCCAGGGGTTAGAGCATCTCCTTTGACAAAGGTACTCAGTCTCTCTTATTTTAAATTTCTTCAGCTGAGCCTAATTTTTTATATCATCAAATATGAAACTTCCCCTGTTATTTGTAGTTGTCTAATTCTGTACAAGGTATTCTAGAATTCCTTTAATGTATAGAAAGACAGAACCTAAACAAAAATTACATCATCTTTGATGTGATCTGGATGGAGCACCTTACAGTGGTGGAATGTTGAAATGCATTCAAATGTTGTAAAGAAATGTAATAACTGATTGGAATGCATAAGGTTTCCCAAAGAGTAGTTGGCTCTAAGATATAGTTGTGATGGTTAAATATTAACTAGTAAACATCGAGAATTTTCTGGCTATTTTATGAAAATTGGCATGGAATTTTTTTATGTTCTCCCGAGGAGATGTAGGATTTCAATTTAATGTTTCAACTAAGATTACATCTCTATCAGATTAGCAACTCTCAACACCACCACCACAGCAGTGTACACAATATCAATCTGTATTACGTGCTCAAGTCTCTGGGGTGGTGGTTCAACACCCACCCTCCAACCTTGCTACCACCTGAGCAAAGGCTGGCGAGTATTGTGCAATATCGTCCTTCAGATGGATGACATAGAATAATGGAATTAATGTTTTTTTTATCTTAAGCATTTTTAAATTAATTTTAAGCATTCAATATATTTTTCATGTGGTAGATATCGTTACTTTTCTTGCTCATTTTAAGAGCAGGAGCATAAAAGGGTTTTATTTTGTTAATTCATTGCAGACATTAGAGGGGAAATGAAATAGCTGTACTTATATCTATGAATGTATAATCTAGTGCAGGGGCCTCCAAACCTTTCAGCATGATTATATATTTGGCACATTTTTGCAGGCCGTAGGAAAAAATAAAGAAGTGTAAGTTTTATAAATTTAATGAACTCAAAAAAAGTTTAGACTAGGTTACGTTAAATTAGATTAGGAAAGGTTAAACTAAGTTAGGTTAGATTTGGTTAGTTTACATTAGGTTTATATGGCAACAAATAAATAATATTACATTTTTAAAAAGAGCTTGAAATATTGGAATATATCTATACCGTAGGTATACAATTATTTATAAAACAGAAAAAATACAGTGACCACCACTGGGGGAGAGAGAGAGGGGTAGAGAGTGGGGG